>NC_056745.1:1112691384-1112793884 GCF_019279795.1 Protopterus annectens | reverse complement strand
TATCCAGGATTAAACTGCTATATAGGCTATATTTTATATACAGTGGAGAAAGATAAATTACAAAATAAAAAAAAATAACTAAGTGAGTGTACAGATCCCAGAATAAAATAAAAAAACTGCCCACTCTTGGTATAGAGAATGTTTCTATGTCTGGAAAACAAAACAGAGTTGAATCTCAGAATGCAGAAACATTTGTACCCCACTACTAGGCCATGCTATGAGTAGCACTCTGTGGTAGAAGGGAGCATCAACCAAGAAAGAGGTATACAGAAAATAAAGTGAACTGTGTTATCTGACGATAAGACAAATGATTATGTATTATTTCCATTATGCAACAAATCCAGAATTTTCACACAACACACACACACACACACACACACACACATATATATATATATATATATATATATATATATATATATATATATATATAAGATCAAGGAAGACATTAGAGGAAATCTGGAAAAAGATGTGATTGTGGAAGTGCTACATGAAAAAGAAGAAAAACAGATGACATCAAAATTCATAAAAATAGAAGCAAGGACTCAAGAAAAGATATATCATATGATGTGGTACAATATTAATGTAGAAGAAAGCAATACTAACCAATGTGACCAATGCAGCTCCAAAGATATTTTAAGATTTATACAGGCAAAGATATCCTGATGTAGTAAATTTTACAAAGTGAAGAATGAAAACACAAAAGTGGAATGTATTAAGAAGCAAAGGGTTTATTAATGTAGAAGAGCAACAAACAGAAACTGTAGTGATCGACCACTTAAGAAATGAAGGGCTTGGTGTGAAGACCCAGACACAGGCAATATCCCAAAGTTTTAAGATCTTCTGCTGGAGACTTGGTTAAAATTTTAGTTAAGATTCCACAGCAAAAAAGAGAGCTCAGACAAGAAGAGAATGATCTAAGAGAAGGTTTGTTTGATTTGGTAGAAATGGATAGACATATCAAGTTAGATGAGAGAAATAGACTACAGAAAGTGTTATAACACTGATAAAAACAGATTTACATAGTAATTGGGACCATTGGAGAGATACACATGATGTAACAGAAATAAACATAATATAGAACTGTTCAGTTAACTAACAACAGATAAAGTATTGCCACAAAAATTTGTGCAACAAATGAAAGGATGGGAAGAAGTAAAATGCCGCCAATGATGGCAGCAAATAATGAGAGCTATAAAGTAATTAAGGCAAAGAATACCACTACTGGAAGAAGACAGAAAAAAGAATAGATAATTAAAAACTCTTAGAAAGGTAGCTGTGATAAAAGCAACAGGCATCATCAGATCAAAATTTATCTTACACCATCTCCAATAATAAGTGATAAATACCAGCATAAGCAGAGAAACTTTGGGGGCATATGGAAAAATATAAAGGAAAAGTACAAAACAATCAATTCACTAATGACACAAAGTTTTATAGAGAATTGAGAAAGAATTGTAACACCACCTAAAACAGAAGAAATCAATACACTTTGGAAAAGTGTTTATGAAGATCTCATAGGTACATAGGTTGGTACTAGGTTATCAGCCCTAGGACCTATTCAAGCCTAGCCATAATAATTCCCTGGATATTTCTTCCCACAATATTTACTTCCCTGGACCCCTGTCTGGCAGGGTGACTGACGTGATCCCCGGGGTGAATTTCCTATCTCCCATCCAATTGTCAAGGTTCCTTTTGAAGAGGGCCAAGGAGGCACTCTGCTTGACATGTATAGGCAGTCTATTCTGGAGTATGGGGAGTCTCTGGGTCAGGAACCTATCCCTCCAGCATGTTTTGTTCATTGTGATGACAAGGTTTAGATCCCTGGAGGGTGTGGCTCTAAGAGATTGGGATTTCTTTAAGTGGAGCATGTCCAACAGCTCAAGGTTTGACATGGTCTTGTATGTTAAGCAGAGATCGCCTCTGAGTAGACGATATGCCACAGAGTATAGCTGGAGTTTTTTAGATGGTCAGCATAGAGCATCTGCTTTAGGCCTGTGATTCTTTTAGTGAGGTATTTCTGCAGCTTTCCAACTGTTGCAGATGTCTTATGAGGTACATACCAAATGGGGCGATGTACTCTATAATGGGTCTAATGAGGGATGAGTACAGTGGGACAATGACCTCCTTTTTTCTGGATGAAAAGCCCTTAGTAATGAGGTGTGCCACATAAAAGGATTTCCTGACTGTTGTGGCAATATGGTTATCGAAGGTGAGGCCACTGTCCACCTGTGTCCCTAAGTCTCTTATCACATTTTCGGTATTTAGTGTACTGCCACTTATGTGGCAATTCATGGGTACATGGTTTTTCCCAAAGGGGACAACTATACATTCCTTGGCATTGAGTTTGAGCCCATGGCTCTAGCATCAAGCATCTGTTTCTGTAAGGCCCTTTTGTAGAATATCCACATCATTTGGGGATTCAATAATGGCTCCCAGTTTGCTGTCATCTGCGAACTTTGTTAGCCAGAGTCCCTTAGTGTTGGTCTGTACTTCAGAGAAGTAGATGCCAAACAAGAGCGGTCCCAGGACTGAACCCTGAGGTACTCCACTTGTCACTTGTCTGGAGCTGGAACTGGAGTCTTCTACTTTTACAGTCTGGGTTCTGTCAGTAAGCCAGCTGAAAACCCATCGCGTGACGTAGGGATTTATGCCCAGCTTAGTAAGTTTATATATGATTCCAGAGTGGGTGATGGTGTCAAAAGCCTTGGTGAGGTCCAGATAGGCTGTGTGGACCGCCTTTCCCTCGTCCACAACTCTGGAGACTGATTCGAAGAAGTCAATCAGGTTCAGGAGGTTCACGTGGTCCTGTTGAGTCTTCCTGACTACAGAGAACTGAAAAAAAGCGACTGCTTTCCTGATTAAGTATCCTGCTGTTTTTTTATATTTGTTTTACCTTCTACTGCTTACCTAGAGCAAGCTTTAACTGTTTTCATAGTTATTTACTGCATTTTTTATTATCTGCACTTAAAAGTACATTTTAGTCGAAATTAGTCTAATTCAAGTCGAAAAGTGTTTGTTTGCTGTTTAATTTAATTGTTTGGCTGCCCACAAAAGTGTGCTAGCCTGTACTACTGACTTATTGCCTTTTTTAAACAAGGTTAAACTATTTCTGGCTCCGTAAAGTCTGCTCTTCATTTTTTCCCTTAGAACTGCTCTACTTGTAATCTAAACAGTCTGTTCTCTATCTGTAAAGCTCAGCACTTGTTCCTAAAGCATTTTTAGTCAGGTAAAGCACTTCTATATTATACAAAGTACTTCACTAGCTTAAAACCCCCTTGAGTACCCACTTCCCTATAGGTCCTTTCTGACTCAGTTACACAGCAAACTTTTTCATTTCTTCTAGCATGTCAAAGGGTCAGTTGCTAGTGTCCTCTCCTGCTCAGCTGGTGAATCTGGGAATATTGAGGCAATGTTACAATTGCCTCATGTACACAGACAACCCTCTCCTCCTCCCACAAAACACAAATACATGCGAGATGCAACTATATAGCCAAACTGGAGGCTGAGCTCTCTCAACTCAGGACTGGCAAAGCCAGACAGGAGGAGAAGGTAACCACACACACCATAAACCCAGTCTCACATAGAACTATCACAACTACAAATCAAACACATAAACACACAAAGACATACTCCGGGGCACTGATCAAAAATCTACCAAAACAGCAGAGGCCTCCAAAGCAGACACCCAAACAACTGCCACCTCATGACATAACACAAGCAACACATAGATCACAAAGTCAGTGTGCAAATCAGTCACAGCCCTTAAGGCCAAACACAATGCCAGACACACTTGTCATAGGTGACTCCATAGTCAGACACACTGACGTCCCACTCACCAGACTGAACAAGGAGAGGGTCACAGTAAGCTGCCTGTCGGGTGCTAGAATCTGCCACATAACACAAGCACTCAGGTCACTCCACAGCAAGTACAAGTATGACTCAGTCATTGTCCATGCCGGTGTGAATGACCTGAGACGTACCTCCCTGGACTACATGAAAAGAGACATAAAGGAGCTCTCAGATTATGTAGCCCAGGCTGGTATGACCCTGACCCTGAGCAGTATCCTACCTTCACTAAGAATGATGCCACAATACAGAGACAAAATGATCAGTTTTAATAATTGGCTTAATTTCTGGAGTCATTCTAAGGGGATCCAATGTCTGTCTGCCTGGAATGACATGCTTGACAAGCCACGCTGCTTAGGGATGGCTTGCACCTGTCACCCTGGGTTTCCGGATATTGGCAAAGGCTCTTGCCACCCCCATAGTGCCTTTTTTAGACAAGATTCAAATTCTAAACCCACCGCCCTAGAAAACAATAATGGAAAAAAACTAAGGGTAATACTGCTCAATGCCAGAAGTCTAAATCTCAAGATGCATGCCCTCGAAGCCCTCCTCAGTATGGAGAACATCGATGTCTGTGCTGTGACTGAAACCTGGTTCAAGGCTCCTGAGAGCACCCCGGCACTATCAGGTTTTACCTCATATCATGCGTTCCGGCCCCAAAACCCGGACCGTACCACAAAAGGAGGGTGTATCCATATTCATCAAGGATACCCACACCTCCAAGCTGGTGGCAACTCACGAAGCATCAGAGACCATTCAGGTGCAATTAACCATAGGCAAACCTGCTCTACAGTTTGTAGCATGTTACAGGCCACCCTCTCAAACTCAGGAACCCCACACAGCCTTCCTGAAGACACTGGAGAGTATAAATGTCTCTCCAAACACCATCATATTGGGTGACTTCAACTACCCAAACATAGACTGGGAACATTACTCAAGCCCCAATACCCTAGCCCAAAGGTTCCTGGAGTTCATAAACTCAAATGCTATGGAATAACTTGTCACCATTCCCACAAGAGGTGAAAATATACTAGACCTGATCATCACAAACATGGGGACAAAATGCTCCACACCGAAGTATATCCCTCATTGGTGAGATCAGACCATAAACTAATCTCACTGGAGATCCACATCCCGCCCCACCCCAACAAAAAGACCACAGTGAAGAACTTCTCAAAAGCCAACTTCACACTTCTTAAGACTGGTGTGGTATCCTTCAAGGCCCCTGAGCCATTGGAAACCACAACCCACGCTGCTGAATCCCTTACAAATGCTTTCTACGAGCACCTCCGGGATTGCATGGATCAAGCAATCCCAAATAAAATCAAGACCCTTTCCACCAAAGGCAAGTGCCCGATCTGGTGGACCCCAGCCATAAACAAACTTTACAACAAGAGGAGAAAGCTACTACAAGATAGAGCAAAATCCCTAAAAGGGAAGACATCTCTGATCAATACTAGTAAAAAACTACGATCACTCATAAAATCATCCAAGGCCAACTTTGAGAGAAAAATTGCCAAGGACTCAAAAGACAATCATAAGGCCTTCTTTAGCTATTATAGAAATCTGGGTGGAAACTCCCAGATGTGCTCAGAATTAGTCCAAAATGATACAAAAATCACTGAACCCACAGACATTGCAAACATACTGGCAGACAGGTTCACTGAAAATTTCTCCCCTCCCTCCCCCCCAAAAGGAGAAATATCTATCCCAGCAGAGTGTAGCCTCCCAATCATCTCAAATGCCCAGGTGAGAGCTGCTCTCTCTAAAGCTAAAAACACAGCATCAATGGGACCGGATGGTGTCCCCGGCTGTGTGCTACACAAACTCAATGAGGAACTAAACCCACACATAAGGCTGCTGTTTAATCTTAGCCTTACCACAGGATACGCCAAAGAGTGGCGACGGCAACTGTGGTCCCACTCCACAAAGGCGGTGCTTCTACGGACCCTGGTAATTACCGCCCCATAAGCTTAACAAGCCTGGTCTGCAAAGCTATGGAGAGGATCATAATGGAACTCATAAATAAAGACATAGGGGACCTACAGACATTGGATCCTACCCAATTCGGCTTTGTCAAGGGCAGATCATGCCTCTTGAACTTGGTGGACATTTTTGAAACAGTCACCAAGGCCATTGATGAGGGTAAGGCAGTTCACACAGCCTACCTTGACCTTGCAAAAGCTTTCGACACAATACCCCACTCGAGTATCATAGAAAAGCTCACCAGCTTAAATGTAAACCCATATGTCACAAGATGGGTTGCAAACTGGCTCAAGGACAGAACCCACAGGGTTAGAGTTGCTGGTGCCATGTCAGACTCCAAGCTGGTCACAAGCGGTGTCCCACAGGGCTCAGTCCTGGGCCCCCTCTTGTTCGGCACCTACTTTTCAGAAGTGCAGGCAAACATAGGAGGATTGTAGCTGACAAAGTTTGCAGATGACTGCAAACTGGGCCATAGTTGAAAATCCATCAGACACAGATATCCTTCAGAGAGGTCTCATAGAAACAGATAACTGGTGCCAGAGCCATGGCCTTAAGCTAAACGCCAAAAATGTATAGTCATACCCTTTGGTAAAACAAGGTAACCCCAAGTTACCACATAGGTGGCAATCCATTAAGCACAGAAGAGGTTATCAGGGACCTGGGGACCCAAGATGACAGTAACCTTTCTTTTGACACTCACATTGCCAAAGTGGTCAGGAGGACCTTCTACATTGCCCACCTGATTATGAAGGGATTCACATCCAGATCAAGGGAGGTCATTGTTCCTCTGTACTCTTCACTTATCAGACCAATGATTGAGTACAATGCCCCATTCGGAATGTATCTTACCTGACACCTGCAGCAATTGGAAAGACCCCAAAAGTTCCTCACCAAAAGGATAAAGGGGCTCAAAAATATGCCATATGCTGCCCGACTGAAGAAACTCCAGCTCTATTCAGTCACATACCATCTGCTCAGAGGTGACCTGTGCCTGACATACAAGGCCATGTCCAACCCGGAATTAATGGACATGCTCCACCTCAAAAAATCCAAATCCACCAGAGCCACAAGAGCAAGAGACTTAAACCTCAACACAGATATAAATAGGATGTGCTGGAGGGACAGATTCATCACCCAGAGACTCCCTATGCTGTGGAACAGAATCCCGGTCCATGTGAGACAGAGCACCTCGCTGGCTCTGTTCAAGAGGAATCTTGACCAGTGGATGGGAGATCGTAGGTTTACCCCGGGGATCATCTCTGTATCACTGCTGGACAGAGGCACGGCAAACTAATGGGTATAGTATTCTTCAACCTAAGGGGTGGTGAAAGCCACACAACTCTGGCTAGGCTTATAAATGCCCTAGGGCAGATAGCCTAGTATGAACCTATGAACCTATGAACCTAAGGAGACAAGATTGGCCCTTCACGAACCCAAACTGGGTGGGGTACAGTGTTTGAAGGTTGCCAATGTTTATGTTTATAAGTTCCATGATAATGCGTTCCATGCCCTTGCAGATCAAGCTCGTCAGACTGATGGGACGGTAGTTCCCTGGATCCAAGGTGGATCCCCCCTTGTGGAGTGGGATAGCTACAGCTGTGTGCAACTCAGTGGGCACGAAGCCTGTGGTGAGGCTATGATTAAACATGACACTTAGGTGAGGTGCCAGTTCATTTTGTAGTTCATTTAGCATACAGCCCGGGATGTCATCTGGTCCCATGGATGCTGTATTCTTAGCTTTGGAGAGTGCGGTTTCTACCTGTGTGGCTGTGATTACCGGAATTTTGCAATATTTTGGTATTGCAATGGGCCCTTTAGGGGGTGAGAGGGGGGTGAAGTTGGCACTAAATCGATCTGCCAGGATATTGGCAATATCCTTGGGATCAGTATATTTAATGCCATTCTGTTGTAGCTCAGAGCATATCTGAGCATTGCCATTTAGATTCTTGGCATAACTATAGAATGCCTTGTGGTTGTCTTTGGAATCTTTGGCAATTTTATTTTCATAACTAGCTTTGGATGATTTTATGGGGGATCTCAGCTTCTTCCTGAGGCTGGTAAGGGAGTTTTTTGCATCCTGGGATTTTCCTCTTTTCTGTAACATTTTCTTTCTTCTGTAGTATAGTTTGTTTATGGCATCCAGTTTGTAGAATAACAGGTGTGCTGTACCTTTAAGAAGCATTTCCAAGATCTGTGTGTGCATATACATACCAAGCACATGTTATCTTCAGTGCCATTTTGAAGGTGCAGCCAGAATGTTAACATCCATGTGCATGATAGCTAATCTGTTTATAAGTTAGTTACCTAACCTCATTTATGATGCGCATGCATAAAATAAAGCTGCTTGAACAAGAACCCATGATGCTTGCTTGTTTTATCCTGACCTGGCGAGTGACATGGTGTCAGAACCAGGATGGCCAAGGCTTTTCTTCAGAGCCATGAGGTGCAGAGGTAATGGCAAAGGCAAACTAAAAGAACTGAGAGCAAAAAAAGGGGCCAGAAACAAGTTAAAGGTAAAGAGAATACACACAAATGATTTATTTATTTATTGAAAGAGGTTAAATGGAGCATTAGAAGGGCACAAAATGTATTGTTAAGCAAATGAATAGCACAGAAAAGTTTATTAAGCAAACAAGAAATATAAAAGAGCTCATTAATCAGATGAAATTTTGAAACAGAGTTATTTGATAAAACAAGCATTAGAAAAGTACAAAAAGAGTTCAGAATTGCCTCAGAATTGTAAAACAAGCATGTTTAAATTAAAGGGAGCATGTTTAGAGTTAAAACAAGCACAAGAAAGTATAATGGGCACGAAAAGAGATTAAATAAGCAAAACAAATATAGCAAAAAGGCATAAAGGGCATAAAAGGCACATTAAGAGATTCAATGAGCAAAACAACTATAATACAAAGAGCAAAAAAGGACACATTGAGTATAAATGAAGCAAAAGTGACTGCATGTGTTTTGGGTGAATTACTGTGATGGGTACAGATTACTACTTCGCATTCGACTGAAGCCTTGAATTATATAACTAGAGTTGTCTGAAGTATCTCAAAGTGTGTAAAAGTGCATACCATGTGTGCTTATTACTATGCATTAATTCCGAAGAGTTTGTTGTGTGCAAAATGCAACTATTTCTTGAAGTGCAGTCAAGTGAAGGCATTTTCAAACAGTTTCTTGTGCCTGGGTATGTCTGCTCACAGAGTGCCGCCATTACAAAGTGTCTCTTGTACTATGCAGAGTTGTTTGGCAAAGTGCAGCCATTTTGGGGAAATTCCAGTGTGATATGTACTGTTTATTCGAGAAGTGCAGTTATTTTGAGGTGTTTCTCACTCTAAGCTTTTCCTGCCCAATACATTTGCAAATTTTAATTACTTCGAGGCAATATATTCACAAAGTGCCATTACTTCAAAACAGTTTATTTGCAAATCGCAATTACTTTGAAACAGTTCATTCGTAAAGTGCCATTGCTTCGAGATAGTTATTTGGAAAGTACAGTTACTTCAAAATGTTTATTTCCCTCAGCTTCTATTGCTTAGTTTATTCACACTGTGCAGTAGTTTGAAATGTTTCTTAATATGGTGATAAATGACTTTGGCATTAAAGCAATTGCAAGGCAAAGGCTTGTAGAATAAAATGATGATAAATGACTTTAGCATTATTGCCTTTACAAGATAAATGTCTCCTATAGTAAAATAATTTCAAGGCAAGTGGCTTTACAGAAAAGAGACTTCAAAGTATTGCAGTGCCCATGAAACTTATTTCATGAGATTCAGTTATACAAAGGCTTGTGGTGGTGTTACAAGTGCTGGCATAAATTTCAAGCACA
This sequence comes from Protopterus annectens, assembly GCF_019279795.1. NCBI lineage: Eukaryota > Metazoa > Chordata > Ceratodontiformes > Protopteridae > Protopterus > Protopterus annectens. The sequence continues at coordinate 1,112,784,220 of NC_056745.1, read as the reverse complement.
TGTAATTCAGTTATACAGAGGCTCTTTGTGTTGTTACAAGTACTGGTATAAATTTCAAGCGCATGTATACATGTATGTACAATTGTGTATGCTTGTGCATATTTGCAAGAGTTTTCACTGAGACATGTCAATATGGCAGATGGATTTCGCAAGCCACAACCACTTGTGTTTGATCAGAATATTGCAGAGAACTGGAAAATATTTGAGCAAGAATACAATATATTTATACAAGCAACTTATTCTGATAAAGATGCACGTACCAGGGCATTCATTTTGCTGAACCTAGCAGGGTCAGAAGCCATTGAAAAAGAGAGTTCATTTGTCTATGCACCAGTAGTGTATGAAGTTGAAGGAGAAACTCGTGTTATTGTGCAGGCTGAATCAAGGAAGACTACAAGTGTTTAAAGCCCAAATTGAGAGAAATGTGTAACCCTCAGACTAATGTTACACTAGAGAGGTATTTGTTTCACATGAGAGATCAAAAGCAAGGGGAAACGTTCACAGCATATATTAACCACCTGAAAAATAAAGCTAAAATGTGTAGGTTTAGTGATTTAAAGGATGAATTGATAGAGGACAGACTCGTGTGGTATTAATAATGCTGCTGTGAGAAAAAATTAGCTTTGTTATAGTGATTTAATGCTGAGTAAAGCCATTGAGATTTGTCAGATTCATGAAGTTACAGAAAGGCACACAAATATGCTTGCTAGTGATGAGCATGGTTTCAGTTGGCTCCAGAGCACAAGTAGACAGCATGCAACATGTGACAGGCAAAAGCAGGCCTAATCACATGGCAGCAACAGCCCCTGTGGGACTTCTAGGTAAATCCCATAGCCCTCTAGCATATTCCAAGAACAGTTCAATTAAAGGAGCATGCTTAGTGCAAAACCAAGGGTATCTAGTCCAAAACAGACATTGCTCAGTACTGCATAAGAGTGAATCAGCAAAACCCAAACCAAGCTTTATTGTTAACTGTCACAATTGTGGTGCTAACTATGAGTCCAGAAGAGAAAAGTGCACGGCATTTGGTCAGGAATGTCATAAGTGTAAGAAATGGAACCATTTTCAAAGATTTTGTAAATCGAGTAAGCCTTATACAGTTACAAAGAAGGGTCACTCCAAAAAGCCTGTTAATCAAATAGACCTGCAACAGTCTGCTTTCTATGTAGATGCTGTATCAGTAATTGGTGAAAAGATTGATGCAGTAGATTTCTTTTTTTAAGTGTTTTGTACTGTCCAGATCAATGGTAAATCCACCGAGCTTAAAGTAGACACTGGTTCAAAGTGTAATGTCATGTCTGCAGATACTTTTGCAAGGGTCAGAGCTGGTGAACAAATAAATGTGACTAGTTGTGCGAAACTTGTAAATTATGAAGGTGAAGAAATTCAAACTGAAGGCTCAGTAGTGCTTTCCTGTTATATAGAGCTGTTATAGCCTATTGTTCTATGCGGTTCAAAGATCTGTGCAGTCATTATTGGGTCTCAGAGACAGTTTGAAAATGAACCTGCTTTCTTTAACCAAAGAAGCTCACCAGACAAGCACATGTCCTAGTTCCAGCTTCACCAATACTATTTTTTCAGAGTATGCTGATGTTGATGACAGATTGGGCAAACTTCCAGCAGTCCATGAAATTACTCAGATTTCAGTCCAGTGGTCAGACCAGCATAAGGTCAAAGCTCAGTTGGACAAAATGGTGCAATAAGGTGTAATTTGTCCAGTTACAGTACCTACCAAATGGATGCCATCCATGGTAGCAGCACATAAAAAAGGCTCAGATGAAATCAGAATATGTATCAACCCAACAGATTTGAATAAAGCATTGAAGAGACCACATTGTCTCATGTGTAGAGTTGAAGAGGTTGCAGCTCTGATACTGAATGCCACTGTTTTTTCTGTCTTAGATGCAAAGAGTTCATTTTGGCAAGTGATGCTTGATCTCATATCTTCATTACTGACTACATTCAGTTCCCCATTTGGAAGATCTAGAATCATCAGGATGCCATTTGGAATAAATTCTGCAAGTGAAGTCTTTCAGCATGCAATGGAGCAAATTTTTTGGGGTTATCCATGTGTGCCATAATAGTAGACAATGGCTACTTGCTTGGACAAGTCTTGTTTCAAGCCTGTACTTGTAAACAAATGGCCTACATATGTAACTTTGGGTAGTCTGAATTTGCACTTTTGAGGATTGAGCTTTAAGTTCACTCCACGTGCTCTGTCTAGAGCTCTCTTAGGATTTCTGTCATGCTCTGCCTCACCATTGCCTCTGACCAAGAGTCAATCATTTTGTCCTTATATTGTGGTATCATTCTGGGTGAAAGCAGGATGATACTCAGGGCTAGGGTCATACCTACCTGGGCCACATGATCTGAGAGCTCTTCAATGTCTCTTTTCCAGAAAGGCTCATCCAGACTGCTACACTTTGCTGTGAAGGAAAGGTTAGTTTGCTTTTATTTGTTGTATTTTGTATTACTTTATTGCCTTTTTATATTTTGAATACTGTGGTTTTATTTTCTTTACCTTGTGTTTCACTTGCATTCTGCCTTAACTGCATATTAAAACTTCAAAAGAGACCACAGCTCTGTCTCTTGTGAATCAGGCAGAAATTAGAACTGATCAATTAAGGACTCATTCATAAGATAGAAGAGGTCACTTAAGGTTAATCATTTGTGAACTGAGGGGGTGGGGCCAGGAACTAAACCTTCTATTTAAGGGGTAAAATAAAACATTTCAGAGCTTTACCAGGAAGGCTCATCCAGACTCTGTTACACTTTGCTGTGAAGGAAAAGTTAGTTTGCTTTTATTTGTTGTATTACTTTATTGCCTTTTTATATTTTGAATACTGTGGTTTGTTTTCTTTACCTTGTGTTTTACTTGCATTCTGCTTTAACTGCATATTAAAACTTCAAAGGAGACCACAGCTCTGTCTCTTCTGAGTCAGGCAGAAATTAGAACTGGTCAATTAAGGACTCATTCATAAGATAGAAGAGGTCACTTAAGCTTAATAATTTGTGAACTGACCGGGTGGAGCTAGCAACTAAACCGTCTATTTAAGGGGTAAAATAAAACATTTCAGAGCTTTATCAGAAAGGCTCATCCAGTCTCTACTATAGTTTGCTGTGAAAGAAAGGTTAGTTTGCTATTATTTGTTGTATTTTGAATTACTTTAATGCCTTTTTATATTTTTAATACTGTGCTTTGTTTTCTTTACCTTGTGTTTTACTTGCATTCTGCCTTAACTGCATATTAAAACTTCAAAAGAGACCACAGCTCTGTCTCTTCTGAGTCAGGCAGAAATTAGAACTGATCAATTAAGGACTCATTCATAAGATAGAAGAGGTCACTTAAGGTTAATCATTTGTGAACTTAGGGGTGGAGCTAGGAACTAAACCGTCTATTTAAGGGGTAAAATAAAACATTTCAGAGCTTTACCAGAAAGGCTCATCCAGACTCTGCTACACTTTGCTGTGAAGAAAAAGTTAGTTTGCTTTTATTTGTTGTATTTTGTATTACGTTATTGCCTTTTTATAATTTGAACACTGTGGTTTGTTTTCTTTACCTTGTGTTTTACTTGCATTCTGCCTTAACTGCATATTAAAACTTCAAAAGAGACCATAGCTCTGTCTCTTCTGAGTCAGGCAGAAATTAGAACTGATCAATTAAGGACTCATTCATAAGATAGAAGAGGTCACTTAAGGTTAATCATTTGTGAACTGAGGGAGTGGAGCTAGGAACTAAACCTTCTATTTAAGGGGTAAAATAAAACATTTCAGAGCTTTACCAGAAAGGCTCATCCAGACTCTGCTACACTTTGCTGTGAAGGAAAGGTTAGTTTGCTTTTATTTGTTGTATTTTGTATTACTTTATTGCCTTTTTATATTTTGAATACCGTGGTTTGTTTTCTTTACCTTGTGTTTTACTTGCATTCTGCCTTAAAGGAGTACAACAGGTTTCACTAATGTATTCCTCAACTTCACGGCCCTTTTCCTCCCTATTTACATTGTCCTCTGTAAAGCAACAATAAAGCATTTACAGTTTTTGTAATTTCCCTTACCTTCTGTAACAGAAGCCTACCTTCTCATACTGTGATGGTTTCACTTACAAAATGATTCTCTCACGTTTGAATAAAGCTTGCTGGAGTCGCCCAATTACTGACATCATCGAGGCCAGGCAGTGCAGGTACTTTTTTTTTTTTTAATCAGTTCTCTCGCCCAAAGTGACATCACAACAGCCATCATCTGATTCTAACTAAAATAATAAGACCCACCCATTCTGTGATGTCATGGCTCCCTTGTCCTTCCCCCAGCCTGAGTGCTGTTCATTTTATTCAGTATTAGTGTAGTAATACCGATGTTTGGAAACACAGACATTTGGTATGCATACTTGTACATTCTGCACGGCAAATGATGCTTAGGTGGTGTATCACTTGCATACTTCTCTGTTGTATTTGCACCAGATATTGCTAGTGTGCAGTGCGGGAATAGAAAGATTAAAACATTACCCTGGTATCAGAGGTGGCAGTGCAACATATTCATAGTGCCTTAACATGAGAGTAGCTCTAAGCAAGCACCATGTGAAACCTGAACAAGCACCTAGAATTATTCAGTGCAGCTTCCACACCTTAAGTCTGAAAATGAATTCACATACTCACATGAACAGGAGTAGCTGCATATTGATGGCTAAAGGTGTATGGGCATGTCGGGTGGTTACTACACTGCAAAACTGGTATGTAATGGTGGAGATATTTGGAAGGTATGAGCAAACACACCAGTATATTAAAGCCATAGCACCAATTGAACTGTAGGCTGGCAAATAGATTTAGTAAGGGATTTTGTCCATGCACAAATATTTCAACAGTGATTCTTTGCAGTGGCATCCATTATCTGATACAAGGTAAGTTAACCTTGATGTCCTTTATTTAAAAAAAAAAATCAATAAAAAATGTAGTTATAAGCGACTTCTGGACGCAAGAAAAAGGAAGGGGAAAATATAGCAATGTGGTTTGTATGAACAAAGAGAAATCCAGGGACACTGCAAAAGATTTTTTTTGCAAACCAACCAGTGGAGTAAAAACATATGAAGGCAAACATTGCGTACCAACACACTTTGCACATGTAAATCTCAAATTTTTAACAAGGTGGAAGCATGAAAGTGATGCCTTAACACTTAAATTAATAAAGATCTAAACTGGTTAATAGTATAAATGTTTTATTCTTTAGCTCCTTGGTGCAAGACCTTACTGGATGTGATTGCAGTCAAGTAAGGCCATGGCTATAGTGCAGCAAAAAATGTCCCCTCTAACAAAGGAAATGCTAGAGCAAAGATTAAATTACATGAGTCAAGCACCCTGCTGAGATCTGCCAATCAATGGAATTACCAGGTCAAATTACCCTCAGCACTTTGACAGCTAGGGAAGCTAAGTGTTATGGGGGAGGGGAGAAGTAAATGGACTGGAATTCATTGTCTCACAAATTAGTGCCATTTAAACTAAATTAGAAAAAAAAGCAGCAGTAAACAGCACTTTGAGTGTGTTCTGTGGCATTTGCACTGTTTCTGTTTTAAGTAGTCATCCAGCAGCAGGGAATGTTACTTACACTGTTCTATTTTACTCAGTACTTTGTACGCATGCAACATCTATGAAATGACAGGAACTTTAGGCAAATGGAGGCCTGCATGATGTAACATTTTTGAGCCAAACGATTTCTGGGATACTGGATGGCAACCTGATTTATCCAAACCACGTCAATATGCCAGCCTCCAGGTGGTCATAGTCTGGAATTACATATAAAAATATTTAAAATCCTGTAAATAATCCCAGAGTGCTGTTAAAGTGTAGGAAACATCATGCCATGATGTTTTAAACATGTTTTTTGAGTCTGTGGGTGTGGTACTCCTTTAACTGCATATTAAAACTTCAAAAGAGACCATAGCTCTGTCTCTTCTGAGTCAGGCAGAAATTAGAACTGATCAATTAAGGACTCATTCATAAGATAGAAGAGGTCACTTAAGGTTAATCATTTGTGAACTGAGGGGGTGGAGCTAGGAACTAAACCTTCTATTTAAGGGGTAAAATAAAACATTTCAGAGCTTTACCAGAAAGGCTCATCCAGACTCTGCTACACTTTGCTGTGAAGGAAAGGTTAGTTTGCTTTTATTTGTTGTATTTTGTATTACTTTATTGCCTTTTTGTATTTTGAATACCGTGGTTTGTTTTCTTTACTTTGTGTTTTACTTGCATTCTGCCTTAACTGCATATTAAAACTTCAAAAGAGACCATAGCTCTGTCTCTTCTGAGTCAGGCAGAAATTTTTCCCACCATTCCACCCAGTTACAGTTGTCTTGTTAAATACCACTGTCTTTCTAGTTGCCTGCCTCTTATGTTAATCTGACCATATATCTCATTTCCTCTCTGCTTTCACTGGCTTGTGTGAGTAATCACAAAATCATCATTTTAGAAATCCCTCCCCTGCAACTATTTAAATTTATTGGTCATCCTACTGTATTCCATAGTACCAGAATACAAAAGTGACCACCCCTTTCAATCCATTTTGCTGTTTTAAAAATATTAACTATCCACTAAACCTTAACTTAACGGGTAAAACTTTGTTACCTACTTTCACATCTAACTTCTCTAGTGCACACTGCAGTGTGCATTTTTTTCATCTTACCTTTAAACATCCCTGTGACTAGCACTTGCTCTAAAACCTGCTGGAAAGCACTAGGAACCTTAAACTGATTCAAGCACTCAACTATCCTTCTTAATAAAGAAAAATTAATCGTAGGCACTAAACAGCCTATAATTGCAAAGTACCTTGCTAAAGTAAGAGAAAACAGCTCCCGTACTTTACAAAAAAAAAAAAAAAAAAAAAAGCATGTCCAAGGGTCAGCTTCCGGTGATTTCTCCTGTCCACCTGGTGAATCTGGGCATACTGGGGCAATGTAGCAATTGCCTCATGTACACAGACAACCCTCGCCTCCTACCACCCAACACTACAACCTGTGAGAGATGCACTTACATAGCCAAAATGGAAGTAAAGCTCTCTCGACCCAAGATTGTGCTAGACAGTCAAGAGGAGAAGGTTAACATACTGGGGCAGTGCAGATTGACTTCATCAATTGGCTAAGCTTCTGTCATTCAAAGGGGATCCAGTATCTGTCTGCCTGGGATGACATGATTGACAGACCACCATGCTTTGCCAGAGATGGTCTGCACCTGTCGCCCCTGGGATTCAGGTTACTGGCTAAGGCTCTTGCCACCCCTATAGTGCCTTTTTTAGGCAAAGTTCAAAGGACAAAACCACCACCATAACAGGTACAAGCATGCAAAATCTGAAGGTAATGCTACTCAATGCTAGAAGTCTAAACCTCAAAATGCACTCTCTCGAGGCACTCCTTAAAATGGAGAACATCGATGTCTGTGCAGTAACTGAGACCTGGTTCAAGGCTCCAGAGAGCACCCCTGCAATACCAGACTACAACTCTTACCACACTTTTCGGCCACCAAACCAGAACTGAAACACTAAATGTGGAGGAGTGTCAGTATTCACCAAGGATATTCATACCACCAGGCTAGTTGCCCAACACAATGCGTCTGAAATTCTCCAGATGCAACTAACACTAGGTAGGACTGCAATCCAAATTGTAGCTTGCTACAGATCCCCCACCATGCCCCTAGATTCTCACTACACCTTTCTAAACATACTGGAAAATATTAAGATAGAACCAAACACCCTAATACTGGGTGATTTTAACTACCCTGCCATTAACTGGGAAAACTACTCATGTACCAACACCTTTGCCCAACGGTTCTTGGAATTCATAAATTCCAATGCCCTGGATCAACTAATCCATAGTCCCACCAGGGGCTCCAATATCCTAGACCTGGTCATTACCAACATGGGAAATCGATGCTCCACACCTATGGTCACCCCCTTGTTAGTCAGGTCTGACCATAAGCTAATCAACCTTAACATCCACATCCCACCCCCCAGTAAGGAAAATAAACCTTAACATCCACATCCCACCCCCTAGTAAGGAAACCTCCACAAAATAACTTCTCCAAAGCCAACTTCATGCTACTCAAGTCAGAAGTGACAAACTTCATGACACACATGCAGATTGGAACTGAATGTTCAACTGCTGATTCCTACACTAAGGCACTGTATGATCACATGTACTCATGCATGAATCGTGCCATCCCAAATAAAATCAAGATGCTCTCATCCAAAAAAAGAAGCCAATCTGGATGTCCGCTGCCATAAACAAACTTTACAACAAAAGGAAGAAACTTTTACAGAAAAGAGGAAAATCCCAGGATGCAAAAACCTCCCTTACCAGCCTCAGTAAGAAACTGAGATCCCTCATAAAATCCTCCAAAGCTAGTTACGAAAATAAAATTGCCAAAGATTCCAAAGACAACCACAAGGCATTCTATAACTATGTCAAGAATCTAAATGGCAATGCTCAGATCTGCTCTGAGCTAAAACAGAATGGCATTAAATATACTGATCCTAAGGATATTGCCAATATCCTGGTAGATCGATTCAGTGCCAACTTCACCCCCTTCTCACCCCCTAAATGGCCCATCTCAATACCGGAAGATTCCCAAATTCTGGTAATAATGGCCACACAGGTAAAAAACACACTCTCCAAAGCTAAGAATACACCATCCATGGGACCAGATGACATCCTGGGCTGTGTACTACATGAACTACAATATGAACTGGCACCTCACCTAAGTGTCATGTTTAATCATAGCCTCACCTCAGGTTTCATGCCCACTGAGTGGCACATAGCTACAGTTATCCCACTCCACAAGGGGGATCCACCTTGGATCCCGGAAACTACCGTCCCATCAGTCTGACGAGCCTGATCTGCAAGGCCATGGAGCGTATTATCATGGAACTTATAAACAAAGACATTGGCAACCTTCAAACACTGGACCCCACCCAGTTTGGGTTTGTGAAGGGCCGATCTTGTCTCCTGAACCTGATTGACTTCTTCGAATCAGTCTCCAGAGCCATGGACAAGGGTAAGGTGATTGACACAGCCTATCTAGACCTTGCCAAGGCCTTTGACACCATCCCCCACTCTGGAATCATAGATAAACTTACTAAGCTAGGCATTAATCCCTACATCACCCAATGGGTTGCTAACTGGCTTACTGATAGAACCCACACTGTAAAAGTAGCCGACTCATGACAAGTGGAGTATCTTAGGGTTCAGTCCTGGGACCGCTCTTGTTTGGCATCTACTTCTCTGAAGTACAGGCCAACACTAAGGGACTCTGGCTAACAAAGTTCGCAGATGACTGCAAACTGGGAGCCATTATTGAATCCCCAAATGATGTGGATACTCTACAAAAGTGCTTTACAGAAACAGATTCTTGGTGCCAGAGCCATGGGCTCAACCTCAATGCCAAGAAATGTATAGTTATCCCCTTTGGGAAAAAACATGTACCCATGAATTACCATATAGGTGGCAGTACACTAAACACTGAAAGTGTGATAAGAGACTTAGGGACACAGGTGGACAGTGGTCTCACCTTCGATAACCACATCATTACAACAGTCAGGAAATCCTTCTATGTGGCACACCTCATCACTAAGGGATTTTCATCCAGAAAAAAGGATGTCATTGTCCCACTGTACTCATCCCTCATTAGACCCATTATAGAATACAACGCCCCATTTGGTATGTACCTCTCAAGACATCTGCAACAACTGCAAAGGCCTCAGAAATACCTCAATAAAATAATCACAGGCCTAAAGCAGATGCCCTACACTGACCGCCTTAAAAAACTCCAGCTATACTCTGTCGCATATCATCTACTCAGAGGCGATCTCTGCTTAACATGCAAGGCCATGTCAAACCCAGAGCTGTTGGACATGCTACACTTAAAGAAATCCCAATCCCTCAGAGCCACATGCTCCAGGGATCTAAACCTTGTCATCCCAATAAACAAAACATGCTGGAGGGATAGGTTCCTGACCCGGAGACTCCCCAGACTCTGGAATAGATTTCCCATACATGTCAAGCAGAGTGCCTCTTTGGCCCTCTTCAAAAGGAACCTTGACGATTGGATGGGAGAATGAAAATTTACCCTGGGGATCACGTCAGTCACCCTACTAGACAGGGGTCCAGGGAAGTAAATAGTGTGGGAAGAAATAGCCAGGGAATTGTTATGGCTAGGTTTGTACAGGCCCTAGGGCTGATAGCCTAGTACCAACCTATGAACCTATTGTTGAAATGCCAGCACCAGATAATGTGCAAGCTCTACAATTTTTTCTTGGTATGGTTAATTGCTTAGGCAAGTTTATCCCAGACTTCAGTGAGTTGACACCACCTTTGAGAGAGCTCACATGTAAAAATGTTACTTGGTCATGGCTAGACTAGCACCAGAGAGCATTTGAAGTTCTTAAGCAGAAAATTGCCACCCCACCAACATTAAGATACTATGGTATCAACAAACCAGTAACTCTTTCCAGAGATGCTTCAGAATTAGGTTTAGGTGCAGTAATTCTTCAAGAAGGCAAGCCAGTAGCTTATGCATTTAGAACACTTACCCAGACTGAGATGCAATATGCTCAAATTGAGAAAGAACTTTTGGCAATAGTGTTTGCATGTTCCAAGTTTCATGATTATATCTATGGTCGGGAAATCCGGACTGAAACTGATTATCAACCTTTAGTTACTATTTTATAGAAGCCTATGCATTCAACTCCAGTGAGATTACAAAGAATGATGCTCAAATTGCAAAAATACAACTTCAAAATGGTCTATATGAAAGGCAAACTTTCTTATCTGGCTGATACCTTATCCAGAGCACCTAGAAATACAACAGAACAGCTTCATGCAGAGAATTTTGATTTTAATGTCATGGAAGTGCATAATTTTTCTACCACAAGACTTGAAGAGCTAAGAAATTATACAATGACTGATCCAGTTTTGCAAAAGCTCAGTCACTATATCAGTGTTGGATGGCCATCAAAGTAATCCAGTGTACCACCAGAAGTGCAGTCTTACTTTCCTTACAAAGATGAGTTGTTGATGGAATATGGCATTATTTTCAAAGGTCCTAAAACTGTCGTTCCTGCTTCCTTACAACAAGAATATAGCCAGATTTTGCATAGTGGTCACTCGGGTTCCAAATCTACTAAGAGAAAAGCAGGAGGACTAGTATTTTGGACTTCTCTAATGAAGGACATTGATAGAGTACTTTCTTCCTGCTCAGTATGTAATAGTACTAAAGTGCATTTGCAAAGACCAGCCACCTCAGCTAAGTCAAATTCCTGATCTACTTCGGTAAATTTTAGCTACTAACATATTCGAGTGGAACAATCAACATTACTTAGTACTGGTAGACTCTTATTCAAATTGGTTCAAGATCGATCTACTATCTAATGTAATTCTACTACAGTAATTACTAAGTTGAAATGCCATTTCTCAGTTCATGGCAGACCACAGTAATTAATCTCTGACAATAGTCTGGAGTATCCACAATCGAAAGGACTTGCTGAACATGCAGTACAGAGTGAAAAGCAATTACCTGAAAAGTCAAAGCATGATAATACCGATGTTTTTTGAACTTACTCAATCTTAGAAACATACCCCGTGATGATATACTTGGCTCACCTGCTCAGAGACTTCTATCTAGGCAAACCATAACAACATTGCCTATCAGTTCTAGTTTATTGAGGCCTAAAGCTAAGAACAACCAAGCAATCAAAGCCCAGTTATCTAGAAAGCGTTCTTTCCAAAAGTCCAGCTATGACAAGTCAAGCAGATTTCTTTGTCCATTAAAAAAAGGAGAGACAGTGAGGATACAAACAGCAAATGTTTTCGACCGGATTGGTCAAGTAATGAGTATTTGTGCAGAGCCAAGATCCTATTTTGTTAAACCCGAGGGTGTGGAGTACAGGAGAAATTGCAGACATCTTCTTCCTGTAGCAGAACCGATATCGCAGCATCGTACCTTTATTAAAGACTCTAACTCTCAGAGCAATCCAGATGATATTCCTGTTCCAGAACGTGTCTTGACTCCTGATACTGTTCTGGCAGATGATTCCAGTGTTCCTAAGATTGAACAGTCAGCAGAGACAATCCCAGTTGCTAAACCAGATCCCAAATTTTATGTCACATGATATGGTCACATTTCAAAGCCTAGTGTGAAATATACAGCAACTTGGATGTAGTTTTGTGTATGTATCTAGCTTTATATAATTGCATGATGAAAATTACTTCTATGTAAATTGCATAATCGTTAGTTTCAGTGACAATGTCTAGCTCATTCTCTCAAAGAGGGAGGATGTAGAATAACAGATGTGTTGTACTTTTAAAAAGCATTTCCAAGATCTGTGTGTGCAAATACATAGCAAGCACGTGTTAGCTTCAATGCCATTTTGAAGGTGCAGCCAGAATGTTAACTTCCATGTGGATGATAGCTAATCTGTTTATAAGCTAGTTTCTTAACCTCATTTATGATGTGTTTGCATACAATAAAGCTGCTTTAACAAGAACTCATGATGCTTGCTTGTTTTATCCTGACCTGGCGAGCGACACTGTTGAACATAATAAAGATGCTGAATGGACAGAAGAGGTAAAAGAAGCAACTGAGAAGTGTTAATATAGAGGACGTGAAATGGGATGAAGTAACAGCTAGAAAAACTGAGAGAAAATTAAGAAAGGCTCCTAACTAGCAAATTCCAGTTCCAGATGCAGTGCACAAGTTCTGGCTAAAGGTGTTGCTGTCTCTGTACAAAGCTTTAGCCCTGAGTAAAAATTATTTATATGGCAGTCCCAAATGGACACTAGCCTGTTTATCAAAAGGAAAAAAAAATACTTCACCTTAAGACCAATCCTGCAAGCCTTCCTAAGAGCTAAAGATTAATAACTTGCTTCCCAACAGCAAATAAATTATATACCAGAACTGCCGCAGATAAAGTTTACAGACATTTAGATCAAATGTAATCATGACAAGAGGACAGAATAGTAATAAAAGAGGATCATATGGAGCAAAGGATTGTCTATTTTTAAATAAAACCATAATAGGAAGCTATAAAAATGGGCTAGAACCTAAGTGTGGCATAGATAAATTACAGAAAAGCATCTGATGGTGTTCCATATTCATGGATTATGAAATGCTTACATACGTATAGAGTATGCTGTACACTGATGGATTATATAACAGTCACTAGAAAACACTGGGAAATCTCTTTACATCTGAGACATCTTAAAGGGTAAATTACTATCCCAGGGATAAAATCCCAGATAGTCACATTCTATTATGATTCTTTTCACCACTGCTGCTTTGCCTTTCCTTTTACCCATAAAGCTGTTTACTTAACATACTAGACTATGGCTATACCATAACTACTGGTAAACAACTTTTTCAAATGACATTTCATCTGCTTTCTCTGGATGGTTTAAAATTGTATAGCTTGTCAGACAGCAACTGAAATTGCAATTAAAATTGTGAAAATGTTTTCAGATGATATAAGAATGATACTTTGGCTTAATAAATGAGCAAATGCAACATTTATAGCAGAGAAACTGAAGCATCGAGAAAATGTCAACGTGGGAGAGGAAATGCTATATAAAAGAACTTGAACAAGAGACAGAGAGAGGGTATATAAATATCTTGGAATAGATTAAAGGTAAGTAATATAGCATGACCAAATGAAAACAAAGCTTAGTAATGAATATTTTACAAGACTAAAACCAGTACTGAAAACTGTCTTGATATCTAGGAATAAAGTTCAAGATATAGCTTGGCTTGCTCTACCTGTTTTACCATATAGCTTTGGCATGACTGACCTGCCCCAAAAAGAGCTGGATCATGTGGACAGGAAAACAAGAAAACTGCATGCTTATCACATGGCATATATAAACAACAGTGCATGGCATAATTATTTATTCCTCAGTCTGAAGGAGGTATGGGTCTCCTTGAAATTGACTGTATGTATGTGTCTATAGTCATGGGACTACATACATATTTTTGGCATCATCAGATGCAAATATAGCAAAAATTATAAACCATGAAGAAAACAAATCTAAGATGACATCTTTGCTCAGACTAACAGAGTAATTTTGGAAAAGAACTGGTATGGAAATCAAACCAGAAATGAAAAAAAGTAATAGCAGAAGGTGCAAAAAACACAAAAGAAAGAATATAAAGAGTGTGACTAGATGAGAAGGATAGAAAACTGGAAATCGCAAAATTATAGTATGGAGAACTGTTGGAACAATCACATGTTGATCAAGACTTGATGAAAGAATAGCTAAGACAGGTGAATTTAAACCAAAATGTGAAAGGTTAATAGCAACGCATGGCAGTGGACTATGTACACTGATTTACAAAGTATATAGAGAAAGTGGGAGAAACAGATAAATATAATTTGTAGAGCACAGAACTGAAACAATTGCACATCTAGTAGCTAGCTCAGATGTACTCATGGCTCAGGGTCTGTACACTTTAAGACAATGCTGTCACAAAACTGTTACAGTGGGGATTAGGCAAACACTACAACATGCAGGTAGCTGAGAAGCATTGGAAGGAAAGTACCATAAAGAATTATCGAGAATGAAAAAGTACTGATCAAAAGAGATCATCCAATACCAACAGTCAGTGAATTAGATATCGTAGTTGAAGAAAAGAGGACAAAAGAAGCATTAATCACTAAAATAGCTATACCTAACAAGTATAGTGTCTTGTGTATAGAGAGACATAAAATACTAAGATATGCAAGTACAAACTAGAGCAATGCAGAATAAATACACCCAGATAGTTCCCATAGTAGTAGGTCCCATAGTAGTAGGGGCAACACGACTAATAAAAAAGAATTTTCAAGCATACTTAAATACGTTGCTGATACAGGTAAACCTATATGAGCTACAGAAGGAGGCAAATATCGGTACATTGCAGGTGCTTGAAATAGCATTCTTGGCTAACATCAAAGAATGAAACAATTCTAATTTCATTAATTTTAATCATACCCTGTCTTAGAAGAAAAAGAAACACTAAACATTTTAAAGAAATTAAAAAAAAAAATAGTTCAAAAGCTGATTGCAGATAAGGAATGAAAATTAATATACTAAACTGCTTATGGATGTGAACAAGTGAACATCTGTGTTGTAAATAAAGCCATATGACATGACTGGTATAAAATTTAATGTGAAAAGTAAATGTAACAGAATGTACACGTGTGTGTGTGTGTGTGTGTGTGTGTGTGTGTGTGTGTGTGTGTGTGTGTGTGTGTGTGTGTGTGTGTGTGTGTGTGTGTGTGTGTGTATACAGACATATAAAAATATGTGTGTGTGTGTGTATGCTGCAGCGCAAACTCTATATGGTGTCCTATGGGGGAAGAGTTGTATAAATCAACAGCTTTGGGCATCTACTCTGGTGCACGGTATCCTCAAGATAGAAGAACACAGATCATAGACTGTGTACCATGGCAGAGCTAGCTACTTTTAAGGTGCAAAATATGGCTGCAGGTGATTCAGTGGTGTTGAACAATGTTGCCAAATGGGCATAGGTATTTGCTTGTGGTAAGTGGGTTGAGGACCTTGCCTACTCTGACTTACAGCATACAAAAAGAAAGCCAGCACCAGGGACTCAAGTAAACAATTTATTTCACTTTAGTTGAGACTGGTTTCGGCAACATGCCTTCCTCAGTGTTGATCACTGAGGAAGGCATGTTGCCGAAACCGGGCTGAACTAAGGTGAAATAAATTGTTTACTTGAGTCCCTGGTGCTGGTTTTCTTTTTGTATGCTGTTGGATTTATGTTGCCCTGCACCGGTCGTACTTGCAAGATCAATTAGTAGGGAGTGTCTACTCTGAACTATGCCATGCTAACAGTGGGAGGGGTGCATGTGCCCCTATTGGCCATTGCGTGCCTGCCATAAAGCCCAGCAGCCCTGGGTCAATAAGCTACTGATTGTCCATTGTCCAGTTGCCCAGCTTGGGTTAACTGGGATACTCTGTTGAATGAAAGCCGGAATTAAAACCAATTAACCTGCTAAACATAAACTAAAAACTGCTACACTCATTGTAGGTTCACTGACAGGATACAACTTGGAAGTGGATGACATTATGGTAAGGAGGAGGCTAGACATCCTATTGTCTCTAGGAGACAAGATGGAAGGATGGTACAGCAAAGTCACTTGGCTTGGCACCCAGAATCTACTACTCAGGAAGAGGACAGACTAGAAATGGTGTGGTAACTGTGGTGAGGGAGAAGCTTCAGAAGGCAGTTAGGGATGTCATCAGAATTAGTGACAGACTTGTGGCCATTAGACTCCAGCCTATGCCCCACAGTAGGGTTGTGATAGTGAAAATATGAGTATATTCAGACAGCAGTTGCAGGACCTACTAGCCTAAGCAGGACAACATGAATTGGTGGGGATAATGGGTGAACTGAATGCACATATCAGGACAGAAGGAACAGGATATGAGGACTGCCTGGGTCCACATGGGTGGGGCAACAGGAATAAAAAAGGACAGGCCATTCTAGAGTTCTGTCTGGCAAATGGCTTGATAGTAACCAACACATTATTCAGAAAGAGAGACAATCATAAGATCATATACAGTGATGGGAGTAATATATCACAATTTCTAGTAATATAATTACTAATATAACTAGTTACTTTTTCAAAATAGTAGCTAAGTAATAGTAATACATTACTGTTTTTAGTAACTAATTACTTTTGAGTTACTTTTGCTTAAACCAGTGGTTACTCAACGTGGCTGATATCACCCTCTAAAGAGCAATGTACATAATGTTGGCACAACTCATACAACATAGCATATAAACATATCTCTCAAACTGTACCACATCCCATTTTTTTTGGGCTTTTTGGGCTCAAAATAATAGGATGCTATGAATTCCCAGTTGGTACCATTAAATCCCAATTTTAGCATGCAGACAAGGGCACCAGAACTATTCCACTTTTAAGAAGCTTCTTTTAAAAAAAAAAACATGTAATGGCGGCATCTTCTCCTTTAAGGAGGACCATTTGCTACTCCTTATTGCATTTTGAACGATAAGATATACTGAATTGTTGAAATCCTCAAAAATTTAACAGAAAATCAAGCATTTGCCAGAGGCAGGGCAAAAAATAAAGGCAAAATCAGTAATAATTGTTAGGATTGCATATTACCCTGCTGTTTGTAAGGTGGACTTCATGTTAGTGAGTTTGTGTTTCAAATGTTTCCCTGGTGTAAAGAAATGCAGTTTAAGAGACAGTAGCCCACAGAACTCATATACTACTCAGCATAAAACGTTTTAAACATAGCCATTAGCCAAACATAATGTGTGTAGGGGGATAATGGTCTGAAATCAGGAACAAATTTTCAAAAGGGCACTTATAAACCTAGAACGGTTTTAGCATGACATGTTTTCATCAGTGTGCATTTTCTTAAGGATATCAAGAATTAAACCATTTTTGAGAAAGTAATACACTGCAGTCAACTAATAATGATAATAATTAGAGCTGTACTTGATTGAGCTAATCTCAGGAGACGGCGAAAGCCAACACATTCTGGCTAGGCTTATAGATGCCCTAGGGCAGATAGCCTAGTACTTACCTATGAACCTATGAATTGATGCAACCATAGAATTCTGCACAAACATGGTGTTGCATTAAAATAACATAAGTGCAGCTCGTACAGGTTTTACAAACTAACAGACCCATGCAAGTTAATATGTCCATGAGTAGAATAGAAAAATATTTTAGCTGTCTTCTGCAAGTGTGCGTGCCATAATTAAAAGTTTGTAAATACTAGGTATCTTGAGTCGCAGTATTAATAAAAAAGTAAAAGTGGCTACCATTAAATCCAGCATTTAGCTTCTGCTTTAAGACTGAAAGGCAACAACTTCGTCTCTAGTGTGACTACTAATGCATGCTATGGATGTAAACTTTTCTGCACTGACTGCAGAATTTAAACTAGCCATGCCGAGGTAAGTGTGAGAGAGTGTATGAGTATACGAGTGTACAAGTATGTGTGTCAGCTAAACTGGCAGTTTGTTTTTCTGTATAGTGTGTGTGTGCGTGTGCGTGTGCGTGTGTGTGTGTGTGTGTGTGTGTGTGTGTGTGTGTGTGTGTGTGTGCGTAACATACCTCTCAGTTTAGCCTTATAGTTTTGGTCTGTTTCTCATAAAATTTGTGGTTTTCTGGTAAATCACTGAGAACTGAAGTCACTAAATAATATATATGAGTTTCAGATTTCATATCCTTTATAAAATGTATACTAAATCAAATCCCGTTACTCTATCAGCTTTCTAAGTTTATAAGAGCAATATTTTAAATGCTGTCCCTATTTTTGGGCCTTTGTATTCCCATTATACTAGTCTTTGACCAGATATTTTGTGCTACGAGGTTGAAAGGTATTGTACTGCAGAATTTAGAAAATACCAATTTATTATGTTTTAAATTTAAAAACTGTTATTTTGTATTGTTTTGAAATTACATTAAACACTAAGTGATGCAGTTATCAAAGAGGAATGCTGCAAACAGCAAGGGCCTCCTCCACACCCGTGCTACTTAATTATATTGTCTGAGATAACTGTACCACGGAATAAATTTAATTCTCCAAGATACCACACTCTTGATGCTGGTATACATATCTCATCAACCAAATGTTTGCCATCACATGTTTCAATGCTGATCACAGCAGTTTCACTACATATATGTGGTATTATTTGTGCTGCTTAATAAAACAAGACATTTAACAGTACATAACATTCCACTGTGAAACTTTTTACAATATTTTTAATGTGGTATTTTAAGCACGCACTGCTGTACTCTTAAAGAACAATACTGCTACAGCTTCTACATGTATAATGAGTACAACACTACTGCTTTCCGATTTAGGTATTTTGTACATTCCAAAAACATTACTTTACTGTTTTATTAAGGCATTCTCTGATATTTAATTTAACCAGTTCAGTGATGTCAGGGAGCCAGAACCTCTCATAGCAAGCAGTGGGTACAGTGGGTGCAGTACCAATCTATAAGTGGGCACACACACATGCACACACAAATACATACAGTACGTCATATTATATATACTCACAGACAATTTGAAGGATTGTTAATTCACTGGTGTCCTGTCTTTCGGCAACAGTTAGAGGTATGAGTCAGTGTCCAGCATCAGCAACTACCAGATTTGTTTACAAAACCTACTAATGCACATTGGTATTTACATAACTACAAGAGCAGAAGGTTTCCAAATCAGATTTATTTTATCCATTGATCAGATTGACCTGATACCCACATACTGACAGCAACAGTGGCTTGTTATACCAATGATTGTTATGACAGATTTTAGTTTCCTATTAAGATTAATAGAGTGCACTGTTCTTTTATATATCTTACAGTTACCGATGTATGTTATTTTAATGAATTTATCTAAGGGTGCATCTAACGTGACATCAGGGTGTACATGCTAGAAGTGTGGTGGGGCAGAAAGTAGAATGCAAAGTGTTTTACATGCCTATTAAGTACTACTTCCCTTAAGATTTTTTGTTAATGCTGTAAAGGTAGTTTAACTGATGTTTCTGTGTGAATGTATATTTTCAGAGTTAATGTTAAATTGCGGAACATTTTCACAATTATTTGAATGTTGGTATCCCACAATTCCATTGGGGTGATCAGAGTTACATTATTATACATGTACATTTTATGTTGATTAGTGTCCAGATTTTTGGCCAGTTGTACCTACTTTTCATCGGCCTATGTCCAGATGTTTGATTGTCTCCAGGTTGAGAGGTATGATTCATAATAGATCATTAGTTTTGTATGGAGTATAATTTACTTCATTTTTTTAGCACTGCAAGGAGGTGAAAGCTAATGATGACCAAACTCCGGCCCTGCCCTGGTACTGTGAGACTCTCATCCACTAAAACACCCGCTAACACTGGGACAATTCCAGCCTGCTAGAGATCATATCATCAGAATTGAACTCACCACTCTTTGTTTAACATCCGACATCCCAACCTACTGCACCAAGCAGGACTCTTCAGGTGGATCTATGATCAGCCAACTTTTGTCTTGATAATTTTTTATGTTCTATTTAAAATTATTTTCCGGTTTCAATTTTTAGTTGCTGAAAATAGACAAAACATGATAGGTTTTATAGGTCTTGTGCTGCTGGCTGTGTATGGTTTGGTTTAATTATTATTTGTGACTCTCTAGCTATAAAGACTAGTTGTCTTCTTCTTTTGGTTGTTCCCATTAGGGTTAACTACAGCAGATCATCGGTCCACAAAACAAGTGGCAGTAGAGTTGTACCATGTCGCGTTGCCAGCTTGGTGCCCAACCTTCTTCAGAAGGCACACGCAAGCATACACTCATACCTAGGGGTAATTTAGAATGTCCAATCCACCTGCAGCATGTCTTGGGAATGTGGGAGGAAACAGGAGCACCTATAGGAAACCCATACGAACACAAGGAGGACATGCAGACTCCACATAGAGGGCACCCCGGCCGAGAATCGAACTGGAGAACCTATTACTGTGAGGTGACAATGCTAACCGCTGCATCACTGTGCTGCCCAGCTATAAAGAATAGTCTGTTGGAGTTTTTCAACTGTTAAATGCTATTCATCATCATTGTAACATTGTGTATACAACTTTAATAATACACTTATATGCATATGCTTACTTGTGTGAGTAAACCTTGATATTATAACTGAGCAACTATACTTAGGTAAAAGTAACTCATTACTTTAGTTAGTAACTAGTAATAGTAATATATCACTTTTTTTTTTAGAAAAATAATAACTAATAGCAATATATTACTTTTACTGAAAAGTAACTAGTAATAGTAACTTATTACTTTAATAAGTAGCTAGCACAACACTGATCATATGCAAGAGTGGCCAACATGCAGCTCAGGTAGACTTACTCCTAGTAAGGAAAGGGCACTTGGATTGAATCAGGGATTGCAAAGTCATCCCCAGTGAAACAGTGGGTCCACAGCATAAACCGATGGTTGCTATAATAATCTGCAAGCAGTGTTTAGAGAAGGCTCTAAAGTCAACAGAGACCAGGCTGAAGACCTGGAAGTTAACTGAAGAGAAACATCTCAAGGAATTACTCAGGACTCTAGCACCTCAAGAAGAAGAGCTAATAAGTGAAGTTGAAGAAGAATGGCAGCACCTTAAAACAGCATATGTGAAAACTATAAAACAGATACTAGGTATGGAAATAAGATGCATAAAGAAAGCTTGTGGTGGAATACAGAAGTTCAGGAAGTCATCAAAAGAAAGGACTACAGGAAAAAATGGGAGAAAGAAAAGACAGACCAGGCTAGAAAGGAATATTAGTTGGCTAATATAGAATCTAAGAAAGAAGTTGCAATAGCAAAGAACAAGGCATTGGAGGCCTTCTAAAAGCTTCTAGAAAGTAAGTCAATAGATGGCACAAAGGTTCATAGGTGTGTAGTAGGCTAGTGGCCCTGGAGCCTTTACAAACCTAGCCCATAGGATTACCCTGACATCGTGCCACCCAACCTTAGTTCCCAGTGCCTCTGTTGAGTAGAGCCACTGGAGTGATCCCCGGGGTGAATTTTCTATTTCTCATCCACTCATCAAGATTTCTCTTGAAGAGCGCCAGTGAGGTGCTCTGTTTGACATGTATGGGAAGTCTATTCCATAGCAAAGGCAGTCTCTGGGTTATGAAACTGTCTTTCCAGTATGTTCTGTTGATTGTGGTAATGAGGTTGAGGTCACTGGAACATGTGGTGCGGAGGGATTGGGATTTGGTTACATGTAGCATTTCTAACAGAGCTGGATCAGACATGGATTTGTATGTCAAGCAGAGATTGCCTCTAAGAAGGCGATATGAAACAGAGAATAGTTGGAGTTTTTTCAGTCTGTCCATATAGGACAAGTGTTTAAGGCCTAGGATCCTCTTTGTGAGGCCTCTCCAGTTGTTGCAGGTGTTTAGTGAGGTATATGCCGAATAGGGCATTGTACTCAATGATTGGCTTAATGAGAGAAGAGTAGAGGGAGACAATGACCTCTTTCTTCCTGGATGCAAAACCTTATTAATGAGATGTGCTACATAGAAGGACTTTCAGACTACAGTGGCAATGTGGTGGTCAAAAGAGAGGCTGTGTCAACCTGTGTTCCCAGATCTCTTATAACACCTTCTGTGTTCAGTGAACTACCATCAATATGGTAATTCATAGGAACAAGGTTTTTCCCAAAAGGGGTGACGACACATTTTTTGGCACTGAGCTTAAGGCCATGGTTCTGCACCAGTCGTTGGTCTCAGTGAGGCCTTTCTTTAGGATGTCAACATCACTTGAGGAGTTAATAATAGCTCCCAGCTTGCAATCATCTGCAAACTTTGTCAGCCAGAGACCCGTTGTGTTGGCCTGGACTTCAGAGAAGTATATATCAAACAGGAGAGGACCCAGGACCGAACCCTGTGGGACTCCACTTATGACTGGTCAGCAGTCTGACTTGGAGTCCGCTACTTTAACACTGTGGATTCTATCTGTGAGCCAGTTTGCAACCCACCTAGTGATATAGGGGTTGATGCCTAGCTTAGTGAGTTTTTTGATGATTCCTGAATGGAGAATGGTATCAAACACTTTGGCCAGATCAAGGTAGGCTGTATGAACCACCTTGTCTTTATCCACAGCTCTGGTGACTTGACTCAAAGAAGTCAACCAAGTTGAGCAGGCATGATAGCCTTCACAAAACAAACTGTGTGGGATCCAGAGTTTGGAGATTCCCTATATCCTTGTTTATTAGGTCCATGATTATACATTCCATAGTTTTGCATATCAGACTCGTTGACAGGCTAATGGGGCAATATTTCCCAGGGTCTGTAGTTGCTCCTCCTTTCTGGAGAGGGATGACTGTAGCAGTGCGCCATTCAGTAGGAACAAAGTCTGAAATGAGACTGTGATTGAACAGGGCACACAAGTGAGGTGCCAGTTCACTCTGTAATTCATGTAGAACACACCCATGGATATTGTCAGGTCCCATAGAAGCTGTATTCTTGGCCTTGGACAGTGCTGTTTTAACCTGTGCAGCAGTAATAATTGGTGCCTAGCAGTCTACTGGTATTATGATTGGTCCTTTGGAGGGGAGAGGGGTAAAGTTGGCACTGAATCTGTCGGCTAGTATGTTGGCAATATCTGTTGGCTTGGTATAGGAGGTACCATTGTGCAGTAGCTCAGAGCAAATCTGGGTATTGCCATGGAGATTCTTTACATAACTATAGAAGGTCTTGTGGTTGTCTTTACTATCTGCTGCAATTCTGTTTTCATAGCTAGCTTTAGAGGATTTGATGAGGGATCTCAACTTTTTGTTGAGGCTGATAAGGGAGTTTTTCCAGTCTTGGGACTTCACCTTATTCTGCATCAGTTTCCTCATTCTGTTGTAGAGTTTGTTTATGGCAGGGGACCACCAGATTGGCTTCCTTTTTTTGGAGGAGATCGTATTGGTTCTATTGGGTATGGTGAGATCCATGCATTTGTGTATATGTTTGTACAGTGCATTGGTGTATGATTCAGCAGTCATGCAACTATTCTCCATTTACATGGGTGCCATGAAGTTAGCCACCTCTGTTTTTAGGAGCCCAAAGTTAGCTTTAGAGAAGTTTTTCATGGTGGTTACCTTTGTGGGGGTGTGTGGAAGGGATGTGGATTTTCAGGGTGATTAGTTTGTGGTCATATCTAACCAGGGAGGAGTTAACTATTGGTGTAGAGCAACAATCGCCCATGTTAGTCATGACCAGGTCAAGGATGTTGCTACCTCTAGTGGGGGTAAGAACGAGCTGGTCCAGGGCATTTGAATTAATGAATTCCAGGAAACGTTGGGCAAGTGTATTGGTACATGAGTAGTTTTCCCAGTTAATGGAGGGGTAGTTGAAGTTGCCCAGTATGACAGTGTTAGGTTGGACCCTAATATTCTCCAATGTGCTTAGGAACGTGGAGTGTGAGTCTTGGGACATTGTTGGGGACCTATAGCAGGCAACGACCTGAATCGCTGTCTTACCCAATGTTAGCTGCACCTGAAGTATCTCTGATGCGTTATGTTGGGCTACCTGTCTGGAGGTGCGCACATCCTTTATGAATATGGAAACACCACCACCTTTGGTGCTTTGGTCCAAGTTCTGGGGCTGAAAGGTGTGGAAGGAGTTATAGCCTGGTAGTCCAGGGGTACTTGCTGCTGCCTTGAACCAGGTCTCTGTTACAGCACAAATGTTGATGTAGTGCAGGGGTGCTTTCTGCTGTCTTGCACCAGGTCTCTGTTACAGCACAAATGTCGATGTTTTCCATTTTAAGGAGTGCTTCGAGCAAGTGCATTTTCAGATTTAGACTTCTTGCGTTGAGCAGCGTGACCCTCAGATTGCATTTGTTTGTAAGTGTTACTGTGGTAATTTGGTCTTTGGAACACCTCCTAAAAAAGGCATTATAGGGGTGGCAAGAGCCTTGGCCATTATCTGGAAGCCCAGTGGTGACAGATACAGGCCATCTTTGGCAAAGCATTGAGGTCTGTTAATCATGTCATCCCAGGCAGACAGATACTGGATCCCCTTAGAATGACAACAGAAACTTAGCCAATTGTTGAAATTGATAATTTTCTGCTTGTACTGTGGTATCATTCTGGGTGATGGTAGGATACTGCTCAGGGCTAGGGTCATCCCCATGTAGGCTACATAATCCGAGTGCTCCTCCATGTCTCTTTTCATGTAATCCAGGGAGATACATCTCAGGTCATTCACACCCACATGTACAATGACAGAGTCATATTTTTACCTGTTGTTGAGGGACCTGAGTGCTTGTGTTATGTGGCAGATCCTGGCACCTGACAGGCAGCTGACTGTTACTTTCTCCTTATTCATCCTAATGAGTGGGACATATCACTATCGAGTCACCTATGACTAGTGTGTTTGGCATGCTGTTCTGCCTTAGGGGCTTTGGTTGAGTGGCACACTGTTTAGGAGAGTTATGTGTCTCGTGATTAGTGTTGTGTTGTGGTTGTTGAGTGCATTTCTGCCTTGGAGGTCTCTGTTGTTTAGGTAGATTTTTATTGAGAGCCTTCACAAAGGTGGGTGTGTGGTTTGTGTTTTTATGTGAAGGCAGTGCTGGTGTGTGTTCTAGAGGGCTATGTGTTCCATGTAGTATTGTGCAAGTGTTGACCTTCTCCTCTTGACCAGCTATTCCAGTCTTAGCTGGAGAGTGCGTGGCTTCCAATTTGGATATATAAGTGCATCTCTCGCAAGTCTGAGTGTTGGGAGGGGAGGTAAGAGGAGAGGGTTGTCGGTGTACATGAGGCAGTTGCCACAGTGCCTCAGGATGCTCAAGTTCACCAGGTTAATAGAAGAAAGCACAGGGAACTGACCTTTAGACATGCCTGGATGGGTGGGTATTAATAATAAGTACTGGAGCTGTTTCCTTGTAGAAAGTTTAGTTAATTGCTACAAAAAGTCTGGTAAAGTGCTAGACTGATAAGCTAGTAAAAGTGCAGGAGAGGAGAGAACTAGCAGGTCTAAGGGGAAAATTGAAGACCAGACTTTGGCACTGCTCAGAAGCTACAAACAGTTCTGGATACAGCAAACCTGTATCTGGACTAGACTAGTTACAGGAAAGGCAGGAAACAAGTGCAAACATGGGCTTTTAAACCAGAAAGTTGAAAGATATGAAAAAACTGCCCAAACGGACAATAAACTACAATATCTGGGCCAGATACCACTCCTCTTGTGGTAGATAAGCTACCTAGTGCTTACCACTCCGACAGAAAAGCTAGAAGGCTGCTTTCCAATACAGAAAGGCTTGGGGGGCTCAAAAGCTTACAAACAGTCCTAGATACAGCAAATCTGTATCTGGACTAGAGTAGTTACAGGAAAGGTGGGAAACAAGCACAAATGCGGGCTTTTAAACCATAAGTTGAAAGAGATGGAAAAAACTGCCCAAACGGTCAATAAACTTCACTTTCTGGGCCAGTAACCATTCCTCTTGTGGTAGATAGGCTACCTAGTGCTTACCACTCCAACTGATAAGCTAGAAGGCTTCCCTCCAACACAGACAGTCTTGGGGGGCTCAGAAGTTTACATACAGTCCTGGATACAGCAAATATGTATCTGGACTAGACTAGTTACAGGAAAGGCGGGAAAATTGCAAATTCAGGCTTTTGGACCAGGAAGTTGAAAGAGATGGAAAAACTGCCCAAATGGCCAATAAACTACAATTTCTGGGCCAGAAACCGCTCCTCTTGTGGTAGATAGGCCACCTAGTGCTTACCAATCCCGCTGACAGGCTAGAAGGCTTCTCTCCAACACAGAGAGGCTTGGGGGGCTCAGAAGCTTACAAACAGTCCTGGATACATCAAATCTGTATCTGGACTAGACTAGTTACAGGAAAGGTGGGAAACAAGTGCAAATGCGAGTGTTTAAACCAGAAGTTGAAAGAGATGGAAAACATTGCCCAAACAGCCAATAAACTTCACTTTTTGGGCCAGTAACCACTCCTCTTGTGGTAGATAGGCTACCTAGTGCTTACCACTCCCACTGATAAGCTAGAAAGCTTTCCTCTGACACAGAAAGGCTTGGAGGGTTCAGAAGCTTACAAACAGTCCTGGATACAGCAAATCTGTATCTGGATTAGACTAAGTTACAGGAAAGGCAGGAAACAAGCTTAGAATTTTATTTTTTTACACTAGAACAGCATTAACTACAATTCAAGTGCAGTGCAAGCTAGCACACTTGAGCGTGTAGCAATATTAACGCAAATAGAGTTTAAATAAATGCAATTTATTCAAACTGTATTCTAAGCTGAATTCAAATTTTGTTTTATTCAACTCTGAACAGTTAAAAAGTGCCAAAAATATACTTATCAGCTGAGAAGCACACTCCGTCAGAGCACAAGGAGATTCTAGTAAAGTTTTTTTTTTTTTTTGTAAAGTGGAAAGAGAGAAAGTAGAAACAGAAGATAACTCAAGGTTAAGGACCTAAGTGGGTTGGCCTTCTCAAATGTTCTCTCTGTATTCATTAGAATGAGCTAATGACACTAGACTGAGATAGAGCCGAGATAGAGCTGAACAGATGGGACTGGTAGGAGTCTCTGAAATCAAAATATGATCTCACTGTACTCAGTTGAGTGAGCAAATGAGATGGACCCAGGAGGAGTGTTCAAACACAGATTTACAGGAGGGGCGGGCAATTCCAAAGCCACCAAGATTAACACCAAAACAAGAACAGGGAGGGAGGGCAGGAAACTAACTGCAGAGAGACAGACAGACCACAATATTCAGTGAAACAATTAAGTAAACAGAAAAATAAAATACAGTACTGTCTTTAAAACTGCAAGTTTGTACTTAACATCAGCTTCTAATATAGTTGATTGTAGCCAGCCAGACCACTCAGCTATTGAGCAGAAATAAATTCCAGGCTATGTGGCTAACACTTAAAGCACACACAAAGAAACTATATCAGGTTGAAAGACAAAACTATATAAGGTTGCAAAGCAAAGACAGAAAGTTTAAAAACATAGTGAGACACCCTTCATAAGGGATGTCACCAACAACTTGCTCACCAGTCCACAGGACATCAAAGACAGATGGAAAGAGTACTTCCAGCAGCTTCTAAATGAAGAAAATCCCAAAGAAGCTGTACTGCTCCAAACATAGCCTACAATGAGAGAAGAGGTATAGCTCACCACAGAAGAAGTAAGAACAGCAGTAAAGAAAATGAAGTCAGGGAAAGCAACAGGCTCAGATGACCTCAGAGCAGATAAGGTAAAGATTCTGGGTGAGATAGGAAAGAAATGGCTCCTGAGGGTACTCAGAGCATTGTGGTGACAAAGGCATATCCCAGATGACTGGAGAATAAGCACACTAGTGCCACTGTGTTCAAGACCAAAGAGACATTAACAACTGAGATCAGTACAGAGGTATCAAACTCCTGTCACATTGCATGAGAATTCTGGAGAGACTGATTGATAAATGAATAAGCAGAGTAGTAGAAAGTTACATGGGAGATGAACAGTTCAGATTCAGATCAGGATACAGCCCAACAAATCTGATGTTTGCAGTTAGACAGATAGCTATGAAGAAGGTGGAGATGAAAGAGTCCAGCTGAGCAGTCCTAGACTTGGAGAAAGCATATGACAAGGTCCTAAAAAAGCTGATTTGGGCAGGCCTGCTGTGGTTCAAAGTCCCAGAAACATTGGTAGAATTAGTGCAGGCTATGTACAAGGGAACAATGACTCAAGTATGAACAGTGTCCAGTCTCACAGAGAGGTTTCCAGTGGAAATGGGTGTGCACCAGGGTTCAGTTCTGGGACCACTGTTCTTCGTAGTGATAATGGACTACATTAGCAAGTAGGTGGGAGGGGACAGATCAACAAAGTTGCTGTATGCAGATTATGTGCCATTGCAGCAGACTCTGAGCAAGACCTTTAGCAAAGGGTAGGGGAATGGAAAGCAAAACTGAAGGCACGTGGGATGAAACTGAGTACAGATAAGATAATTATAATGGCAGCTAATGGTGGAGTTCAGAAGAAGCTGAGAACTGAGATAGAAAGGAAAATAGTGGAAGAAGTTAACAGCTTCAAGTATCTGGTAGTGGTGGTTGAGAAGAATGGAAGTCTGAATGAGGAGATCAAAGCTAGAATCAGAGGGGCTACAGCCAACTGGAACAGAATGCCAAAGAAGCTGAAAAGTAAAGTGTACAAACAAATGGTGTAACCAGTACTATTGTATGGCATGGAAACCTTTGCAGTAAAGGCAAAACAGTTGAGGAAGCTAGAGGTGATGGAGATGAAGTGGCTGAGATAGGTGGTGGGATACACACTGTGGGATAGATGAAAAAATGAGGACATAGAAGATGTCAAAGTAGCTCCAGTTGCAGAAAAGGTCAAAGAGAACAGATTGCCATGGTTCAGGCACATGTGCAAAATAGCAGAAAACAATCTAGTGAAGAATATTTGGGATAAACAGGTAGAAAACAAGAGAAAACAAGGGTGCCTGGCAAAGAGGTGGATGGATTGTGTGAGAGAAGACCTGTGACAGTCAGGTATGATTTTCAAAGAAGGCAGGAGAGTGGCATTGAACAGAGAGAGATGGCTACAGCTGATGAGACACTCTGACCCCATGTAGAAAATAAGAAAAAGGGGGTTGATGATGATGATGTGTATGTATAGGGAGTATGCACTTTGTCAGAATGCAATCCATCAAATATGGTTTTCATCAAAAAATTAAATTTATGGTGCATTCTGTTGGTAGATCACAGTGTAAGTGAAGGAAAATGAATGGTTCACTCCTTTCATTTGCACTGCTATCTATAGATGTTTGCATTTGGTCTGTAGGTCACAATGCAAATGAAGAGGAATGGGGTTCTGTTCTGTTTGCTTGTGCTAGGACCTATCAATGTCACACTGTTGGAAGGTCACAGTATAAGTGAGGGGGATTGGTGGCTGGTTCCTTTCAATTGCTCTGTAACTGATTGGCATTAAGAGTGTTTTTCTGAAATCAGGTGACAGGGTATAAGGGAATCTATCCTTTTCCCCACTGTTTGGCAGTCCCAGAGTTAGTATATTTATAGCTGCAGGGTGTAAGGATGAAGAGAACTTGACTCCATTCAAAAATAGTACTTTTGTACATTCTGTAGTTTCAAACTTGAAACTAAAAGTTGATGGCATGCATTGAATCTCAATGTTACTTTAGATCAATTCAATACAGACCTATATTGCTGACTGTGTTAGTTCCACTAGGCTAGTGGTCTCTTTTCAGGGAAGACACTAAATCTGGCCAAGGCATCAGGGAACTTCCCTATTCTTTTCAGTAATAAAATAAATTAAAAAAATAAATAAAACTACTCCTACGAATGCCAAGAACCAGTTCCACAAAAAAAACTTGGACCAGAACAAAACACATGAATCCAGTTGCACAGCTAAAAGCATAAAACCTTTTATTAAAACAAACAGTCAAGTGCTTTCAGGCAACTCGCCCTTCCTCAGGTCTAACTATAAAACAAGAGTTTAAATCTCTCTAATTATAAGAAAAATTAACCAATCAATTCAATGAAGCAATGTATGCCCTTTCAGTGCAGGTTTTATCTGCATACAAGCATTAAGCCCTGATGTCTTATCAGACTGCAATGTAACTACCCAATTCATTTTGGCTACGTCTGTCTTATTTACTAAATCCCCACCCCTTATGGACTCTTTTAAAACTTGTAGCACCATAAACTTATATGATCATTATTACACTTAACAGGCTTTGCAAGAGCATTTGTCAAGTCTCTTGCAGTGAATGTCACTCAAATGCTGTAGAATCTGATCTTTAAATGAGAGAGATTTTAAACTGTTGTTTTATAGTTAGACCTGAGGAAGGGCAATTTGCCCAAAAGCTCTTATCTGTTTGTTTTAATAAAAGGTTTCATGCTTTTAGCTGTGTCAACTGAATTCACATTTTTTGCTCTATTCTTTTCAGTGGGTACTATGGTATCTTTTACAAATGCCTGAGCTACCACCAACTCAAGCAGAAGAGACAAAGTTTAACATCTCCTCTGAAGTACAACACCCTCAGGAGAACAGCAACCCCCTAAATGCTGCACTGCAGTGTCAACAATCCAATTACCTGGAGTGGGAATAGAAGCCAAAGCTTTCTGGTCTTCCAGCACCACTACCACACACACACACACACACACACACACACATATACACATTTGCACACACCCTACACCTACATTTGTGCTGATGTTTGCTAAACTTGCCTGCACTACGGCTTCTTCCATTGTGTTCAATAGGAGACCACCATAGTTTGGCAGAGTTAACATTTTCAGCTGACTGTGGTAATTTCTGCTGCTGAGTAATTCTCAGCAGCATAAACTGAAAGACACAGGCATTTCTGGGGAAGACCACATGGCTAATTAACATTAGTTGCTCCCTCAGATTTGCCTCATTAGGATACACCATGGTCGTTGGGACTACCCTTCACTGTGATGCTTCCACTCACAGAACATCATTGCAGTAGGGTGGTCTCTGAATCAGAAAGGGGTTACTGTGAGGGGGTAGCTGCTCATAGTAAGGCTTATCACTTGCACTGACCCTTTCTGAGTCCCAGGGACTACCTTGCAGTCTTCTTTGTGATAAACAGGAAGACACCAAAATTAAGCTCTTGCTCCAGATGGATTATTGAATGGAGGCTAGGAATGAGGTTTTGGTGGAAGGTACATAACCAAAACTTGAGACATGTCATTGTATAGTATTTATTATTAAAATACATAAAGCTGTATCAGATATCCTGGGCAGCAATAAAGCTATTTCTTTGTGAAGGGTGGGTTTTGTCCATTTTGTTTGCACACCTAATATCCTGTATATTATTCTGTCCAGCTGCAGACTTCTCTCTCTCCTTTTCTTTCTGAATACCCTTTTCATTATAATTCAGCCACATCAGCATTTCTGTTTTACTGTATGCATTATTTTAAGTTAATATCCTGAGTACTATATTTACATCTCTCACTAGAATAGGCACAGAAATGTATGAACCATCTCTGAAAAGGTTGTTTATTCTCATTGTTAGTACTATCAGGCTGCAATTTTAACATACATCTTCATTGTTGATCTTACAGTAACTTATATGGCATGAAAGGTAGTGCTTATACTGTTCGTTAATGATGCAATTAGTCACATTTTCATGTTTCTGAAATATCTCAAAAAACAATTGTCCTGAAAGGAACTGCATGTAGTGACATGAAAGCTCATATCTGGCTGAACTAAATGCTGCTAACATGTGTTCAAGTCTTATGGTTTCCAAAATATTGTAAAGTTATAGAAAACTTGTAAAATGTATATAAACTCCATGGACCTTTCGTTTGCAGTTTGTTTAAGGTTTCATTTCATTAAATGATAAGGATCAACATTTTAAGGACAGCATTTTTGTATACTATTTATTTATTTATTATTTATTTATTTATTGTCACTGATTTACCAGGAAAGTCCAACTGGATACATGTGCCCTTTTTCAGAGAACAAATATATATATAATTATACTTTTTTCAAGAACCATGTATTAGCATCCTATAGATTCATTGATGATTTAATTTTCATTTGTGATGGAGGTTGGGAAGAGGTAGAAGATTTTGTACAGAATCTACAAAGGAACCATTATAATGTTAAATTTGATGGTATTCAAAAAGGGTTGCAGGTCAATTTTTTGGACATCACATTGATAGGAATCAACAATGAAAGAATTAAAACTAGAATACATAGGAAATTTGAAGGAAACGGATATATTACATGGTGAAAGCTTTCACCCCCCCCCATGCAATTAGATCTATTCCGTATGGAGAATTTCTTGGAATTAACAGATTGTGTAGTGACAAAAAAGAATGTGAAATGGAAATCAATAAGGCAGCTAAAATGTTACTTGATAGAGGTTATGATAGTAAGGTAGTGCAGTCAAGTATAGACAGTGTCATAAGGAGGGAAAGAAATGTGGCGGTTACAACAACTGGAAGAAAGGTGTAAAAAAGAATCGAGAGGAGCAGAATATGTTTTTTGTTACAAAATATACTACCTTCACAGAATCACTGGTAAAGATAGTTAAGTATTACTGGGGTATCCTAGAAAAAAAGCAAACATTTGAAAAGAGAAGCAAGTAAACCTCCCCATTTTTCATACACCAGGAGCAGGAGTATTAGAGACTTTATAGTACGTGGTAGGTTCCAATTGCCCATAGTAAAAGGGAATTTGGAATTAAAAATGCAGGGCACTTTCCCATGTGGTAAGTGCAGCTGCTGTAAGTATATTATACCTAGTTTTGAGAAAATCAATGGTAAAAAGTTTTTTTCAGACTGGTATGTATTCCTGTGATGGCACAGGAATAGTATATGGGCTGAAGTGCCCCTGTGATAAAGTATATATAGGTGAAAGTAAAATAAGTTTCAAAGGTAGGCTAAAAGAACATATAAGAGATATAGGAAAGGGGAAGGAAGAGAGCCCAGTAGCAACACATTTTAGAGATTTTCATAATGACAATGCACATGGTTTAAAAGCCACAATTTTATGACAGGTAGCAAATGGCAATGATTTAAATAAGAAACCCCCCTGGGATCTCCTCTGTGTCCTTGCTAGACAGAGATACAGTAAACTAACCTTAATATGGCTACCTTCTGTGACCTACTATACAGAGGCACAGTCAACTAATCTAAAAGGTTGGCGAAAGCCAAACACACTCTGGCTAGGCTTATAAGTGCCCTAGGGCAGATAGCCTAGTATCAACCTATGAACCTAAATTGTGGAAAATGGAATCCACTTTGATTTAAAAATTTGGTGCTCTGGTTCCAGGGGGGTTAAATAGGGAGTGTCCTTGGAAATGCTTTCTTTAATTAATTTTATGTATTTTGCATATTTAATTGATTGTGTGCAAATCTGTATTTAAGGGGAAGGTGAAATGTGAAAAAGATATACTCTGTAAAGGCTGGAACAGCCCGAGGTGCTAGGGAAATCAAGTTTTGTACTTTTGTATTGCAAGTTTAGAATTTCTGTTTATCAGTGTTTGGATTTCTATCCTATCCACGTTGAGTGTGTGCTTTAGATACATGTGACTTTTTATTAAAATAAGATTCTACTGGCTTTTTCCTTTGGTGGTGAATATTGAACTTTCAACGTTGGTGGTGAATTTTGGTATCATGGCCAGTGAATCTTTCAAGTCCTTACCAAGGATTTTCAGAGAAACCTCTCAAGAAATGACACAAAAGACTCTGGACAGCTTTTTGGTTTTGGTTTCTGAAAATGGAGTTCCAGTGGGTCAAAATGCCAGCCAGGAACCTGTTAATAATATTGCCAGCAATTCACATGAAACAGGTTATTCTGCCTGCAATATTTGGGGAGAAGGTAGAAATCATCGGTGTGGTAATCCGTTTGCTTCTGTGGATAAAAACAAGGAAACAGCACCTACACCAGAACCGCAGAAGTTGTATGATAAGGTGGAGAAGTTAATTTTTAAGGAGACATCAGTATATTTTAACTCTCTGAGTCTGCAAAGGTATATTGAACTTAATATCACACCCAGGGGCTTGCGTGCTATCAAGAGCCCCTCTACTCTCTTCAATTTAGAGGAAGAAGATGATAAAAAGTTCCATACCAGGTGGGTTGCCACAGCCCATCATTGTAGTATGGAATGGGTCAACATTCTTATTGAGAGGGACGACCTTAAGAGGTGAAGATTAGTGACGGAGACCAAAGAAGTGTGCCGGAATATCAAACAAGCAGTAAATAATACCACCCTTGAACATTTTTTAACAGGGGTGAATGAAAAACTAGCTGGCTATGAAAAAGAATTAATAGAAAAAAAGATAAACTTCATAAAGACTTGAGAGACTATGAATGCAATTCAGCCTTCATAGTCACTATTAGTCCATGGTAGAGAAGTCAACGAGTTAGGTTTGAACGTGAGACAGGAGGAAGCAATGCAAGTGGTTATGTAGTGTCGCCAAGGAGTGAATCTTTTTTTTTTACAATGGGGAAAGTAAGGAAGAAAATCATTTCCCAAGGCTTCCAGAAGTAGAAAATCCTGGCTATATGAATAAAGCTTTTTGTGGGCCAGGAAATAACAACAGAAAGAGAATGAGAAGTCAGGAATGTGAACTGGACAGTAATAGGGAATCATATTCCCGTTCATGGACTTTTAAAAAAGGCAAGTGGTACTGAAAATGATTATAAATGTACAAACAGTTATATTGTAAACTTGGCAAAGTATGCATTAACAGTGGAAGATATTACAGTGTTAAATAAAGGTCTAAAATTCATCTCTACAGTGATACCTAGGGCATATGAATTGAAATGTGAAATTTTCAGCTTTGTAAGAAAATTACATTTAAAGTATCACTTTACAGAAAATGTTAATGAGCTTTGTGATTAGTATTAACAGTGATTATGAATCGAGTGAAACGTTGTGTGACTGATCCTGGTACCTGACAGGCAGCTGACAGTAACTTTCTCCCTGTTTAGCCTGGTGAGTGGAACATCAGTGTGCCTGACTATAGAGTTACCTGTGACTAGAGTGTTGGGTACGTTGTTATGCCTTATGGGCTGTAGTTGAGTGGAACACTGAGTTTGTGGGCTGTGTGTCATTTGGGTTGTGTTGGGGGTGGAGGTTGCTTGCGTTTCTGCTTTGGAGGTCTCTGTTGCTTGAGCAGATTTTTATTGAGAGCATCCACAAATGTAGGTGTGTGTTTTGTGTTTCTATGTGTGTGCTTTGGTGGTATAGGTTTTGAGGGACTATGTGATGAGTGTGGTGTGCTGCAGGTGTTTACCTTCTCCTCTTGACTGTCTAGTCCAATCTTGGGTGAAGAGAGCTTTGCTTCCAGTTTGGCTATATAAGTGCATCTCTCACAGGTTGTAGTGTTGGGTGACAGGAGGAGAGGGTTGTCTGTGTACATGAGGCAATTGCTGCATTGCCCCAAGATGCCCATATTCATCAGGTAGACAGGAGAAAACACTGGGAGCTGACCCTTAGACATACCTGGATAGGTGCTTATTTATTAAGTAGTAAAAACAGTTTTCCTCTAGACAAGTGAGGAAAGTTGAGTGCTGTAGTAATTTATAGCTTATGTAGTGCTTACAATGACTTCTGAACAAGTGCTGAGCTCAAAGAAACAGATTTGAGTGCTTAAACTAAAAAAACTGGCTAGTTCTAAGGGAAAATTTGAAGAGCAAACTTTATAGCGCCGGCAATAGCTAATAAAGTGTATTTTTAGTGGCGATGCATAAAGTGTATTTTTTTTGTACACAAACTGTACCTGATAAACTGCGTTCCAATCTTA
Source organism: Protopterus annectens (assembly GCF_019279795.1). NCBI lineage: Eukaryota > Metazoa > Chordata > Ceratodontiformes > Protopteridae > Protopterus > Protopterus annectens. The sequence goes on along the minus strand of NC_056745.1, from coordinate 1,112,748,428 downwards.
CACTGTAAGAAGCAACCTGATGTATATGAAACTGAAGACAAACAGTTATAATGGGCACTAAGCAATGTGTACCAAATTTATGAGTTCTACACAATTAATTTATTAGTTATATAACCTGCAAAAGAAACTGAAGAAGAAAACTTGCTCCTTAGTATACTAGCTTGGTATACAATGTTTAAGTAAGGAACGGATAAACCAAAAATCTGCCATGGCTAAACTAAGCAACAAAAGAAAAAATTCCTTAGAAATAAGATTTGGAGTAAATGAGAGCTACCAAATGTACATCTGATCATCTACTCTTTAAACAATACACCTTCCCCTTACCCCCCAGCTTCACAAAAAAACCAACCAGACAGACCACCTGATCACCACTTTTCTATATCCTGCTGCGCATATACTAAACTATCTAAAACCAACATTACCAAAGAAATAGGCTCCATATTATTTTTTTTTCTTTACTTACGAATTTGTGTTTTTGTTTCTGTTTTTTTTTAGGCTAACTGCAGCATGCATGATGCATACTTTTTAAATTTATTTTCCTATTTTAATTGTCTGCTTTTTGTAATTTCTTGAGTTTCTAAACAAGTCTACCTTTGTACTTTTTATTTATATTAATGTAAAATAAATAAATAATAAATAAAACTCCAGGGGATGCCATGTGGCATTATAATGCAGTGCATACTGTCATACAAAAATAATTGAATCCCCAAGGTTTCCACACAGCAGGATGGCAAAGCACAAATTATTTAAAACACAATATATGCATTTTTAAATTTATAATTTTTATTGAAACAGGAAATATTTTTATCTAATGAACATTACAACTACTGAAGGAAATATTAGCTAAGCAGGTATCAACAACAGCAGAAAAGCATTTAAAACCAAAAATAATTTGCATCAGTATAGTTGATCTATTCAAACTGAATAATGTTCTGTTCTGTTCTCACAGTCAGTATCCACATTGTGATGTTTGTGGGAGATCATAATCCTAGTGTTTGGGACACCTGTGCTGCTCTCATTGTCCATATCCAGCTTCTGCTGATTATGAAGTAAAATAGCATATGTTTCCAAGGGGGCTGTCCTGCTGTCACTTACTGTATACCCCTTGTGCTCATAGTGAAAAAACAAACTGACCATATCTACCTTGTTTTGATTGTAGGAGACCATAATGTTTGTTTTCATGGCAGGTATGCCTTTCTTATTGTCTGCATCCTCCTTGCACAGATGGTCTGCAATCTCAGTTTCTATACCTGCATTTTTCTGACTGTAGAGGACCACAATGTTCATTTATAAGACAGCTTTACTTCTCTCTGTGTCTGTATTCACCATCTGCTGATTGTTGGGGACCATAGCATTCAAATCTTGAACAGCTGTAACTATAATGACAGGAACTGCCTGAAAAGAAAGGAAGGAAGGCATACTACTATGAGCTAAGGATGGAAACATTTGTCAACTGAAAAAATCCATTGTTTTACATATTCACTCACAAATTAAAGTACATTTTAAAGCAAGCTCATGCATAAATACAGATGTATTGCAGAATGAGCAATTCTAGGCAGATTCCCCACTTTTGGAAATTAAAAATCCATTTTACTGTTCCATATGGCTTGCATGGACTCTCTGTGGTAAGTAAAAGATTGGGTTTGTCCTTAAACTTTAGAAGCTCCAGTGCCAAGGAGAGGACTGAACTGGGATGTCACATACTGCACTAGGAGAGGGTATCTAGCTTCTTAGCCCTCCATGATCTCTATGCATGCAGACTCTGTGTAAATCAAAGGCAATACAACTTCAGCATCTAAACTGTTAACACTAATATGCAAGTGTATATGTTTGTCTGAATTATAGCGAATTCTAAAAATCTATACCGTGTAGAGGCCAAGGCAGTGTCTATGTACAGGGAGGGGGAAGAAGGTATTCGAGACACACCAAGGAAAGCCTCCTCAGACAGCAACTTATATGGTAAAAAAAAGTAAACAACTACCTGCTTAGTGATTGCATGACTAGTTGAATCTCACAACCTAAATTCCCCAGGATGGTTTGGTCAGGAAGCAGCAGAATAAGCCAAAGACAGACAAAAGGCCAAAGGTTCAGAGGGCTGAGTCCTGGTGTATGGAGATATGTAAGAAGGCCCATCTCCTACAGTCTATTCAGAAAATCTTTGATGACAGTGTGAAGACACAGCTGTAGCACAGATATATACTAATACAGAGCTAGTTTCTTCTACAGCAAGGCATAAAATCACTGCATTCCCAGATTGAAAAAAAAATTTTTTGCCACTCTGGCCAATACCCAGGTTAACATATTAGGTGTAAATGACAGTCTTAATGGAAACATTTTGTACTGAAACTGGTGCCCACCCAGACTGAACCGAAGGAAATTCCTCTGTGGTGCTCACAACTTTTAAACTGCAAGACATCTGTCATGTTCACTATAGCACTTTTAAGGAGTAGGGAATGAGCTAGTCCTAAGAGCACCAAGGAAAAGGCCTGATCTCAGTTGGGCACCTTGTAAGGAAAAATCTAAAACATGTAAAATAACTATGTCTAGGAATTGCAGGTCTTTGCTAATGGCTCTCCAAGCTGTGGCAAACTTGCAAAATCATGACTCCTCACAAGTAGCCTAGTCAACAGTCTGGATCATAACTGCTGGAACACACAACACAGTGTGGGACCTGAGTGGACTTCTTGGTCTGTGGGAAATTCTTCCTGACTATGGCCAGGTCTGGAAGTAGTATGCTGAAAGAAGATAACAGAGATGTTTCACAGTGGGGATAGGCGGTTCCTATTAAGATCATCCGGTAAGTTCTGTAAGGACTGTCATAAGACAGCATCTCCCTGAAAGAGGCATCATGAGCTCCTCCAAATAGAGAGATAAGACAGCAAGCAATGGAGACTAGTATTGCTGGAAATGAATTCATCTTCAAGTCTTGGTGAGTACCTTCACTAGGTGGACCCTGTTTTTCACAAAATCTCACCAAGACAATGCTGATATGTAGACTGTATTTTATACAGCATATATCATGGACAGAAGTAGGTTAAAAAATAAAACGGATAGCTGGGTGCACAAAACTGTGGATAAACTGGAAAAAATGAAAGTGTAGAATCCTCAAGACACTGAAACATTCCTAAAATGGGGCCAGGCCAGGCCCAGGGGGAGGATGGCTCCCCCTGTTGTAGAAGGAAGTAGCAGTCCACAAAAAAATCACAAAAACTGATAGGCCAAAAGAGAGCCATGAAGATGATAGAATGGACTAGTGAGGATAAGAAAAAAAATGACTATTGTTACTATTATGCAAGAAACCTAGAATTTCCAGACAGAAGATATACAAAAAGATTAAGAGAGAAATTACAGGAAAGAAAAATACTTCCTCAAGAAAAGCTGTCAGTAGCTTAAATAAAAATGTGTATTCCTTAATACAACAGATTTATGATAACTATTATATAGACCAAGAAACCTTTGGCCATTTGGAAAAGGAAGCGACTGAGTAACTGCGAAAATATAAAGAACAAAATCTACAGAATTTTGAAAGGTATAAAAAAGAAATATGGACATGGGAAAATAAGAGAGATCTGATATGGTTCAATATTTATACAAAGGAAAGACAAATTAATCACTACAAAAAAGGCAGCCCCAAAGATATTCGAAGAGAAATACAGGCAAAGGAATCCAGATATGGAAATTTTCACAATACAAACCATAACATCTCAAAGAGGGAACACAGAACAGAAGATTAGTAAAGCACACGTTAAAAAAAATAGAATTTGAAGTTATGGAATACCTGCAAAGTGAAGGATTTAGTGTAGAAAGCCTAACACAGGTTATATCACAGCATGATGGAACAATGAGCCCCCCAACTAAGGAGAAACAGGAGTAGCAGGAGATACGTGAAGAAGAAATATGGACATGGTAAAGAAAAAGAGATTTATTATGGTGTAATATTTTTGCAAAGGAGAAAGCAAAACTAATCAATACAAAAAGAGCAGCACCAAAGATATTTGAAGAGAAATACAGGCAAAGGCATCTGGACATGGAACATTTTACAATGCAAAAAATAAGAAAACAAAAAAGGAAAAGTAGAAAAGCGGATTAGTAATGCAGAAGTTAAAGAAATAGAAACTGAGGTTATGGATTACCTGTGAAGTGAAGGATTTAGTTTAGAAATCTAACTCTGATAACATCACAGCAAGGATAGAGCAATGGATCACCAAATTAAGGGGAAACCAGTGGAGTGGGAAACATCTGATCAGTTGCTATATGAAGATGCCTTGAAGTCTTCCATAGGAAACCAGTACAAACATTCAGTTGGCGTTTCACAGCAAGAGAAGGAACTGGAAACGTTGGCAACTCTGATGCAGTTAATGCTGTGGAATGATAGGCCAGTGAGTTCTCATATGAAAGAGCAACGGATGACACAGGATGAAACTGAAGAGAATCTGACACAGGAAGATGCCCTGTAACTTTTTGTAGAATGTGCTTTCAGTTTAGAAGAAAATGATCTAAGAGAAGAGTTGCTTGATTTAATAGAGATGGACAAACATTTTAAGATTAATGAAAGAAATAGACTACAGAAAGTCAATAAAACCCAAAAAGTTAGAAGTTTGATAAAACACAGTAGTTAGGACTGTTCATAAATATTCATGCGATATAAGAGAAGTAGATAGGATATATTATTGTACAGCTAAATTAATAACAGATAAAGTCTTACAACAAAAACAAAGTGTAGTAAGGGAAAGGAAGAGGAGAAATCGAATGCCATCATGAAAGTATCAAACAGAGAGAAGTATAGAGCAATTAAGATAAGAAGTGTCACTGTTAGAAGATTATAGAAGAGGAAACAGATCAACAAAAATATTCAGAATGATAGATATGATAAAAGCAATGCACAGTATCAGAACAGATCAGGATCTATTGTGCACTATTGCAAATAATAAACTAAAAATAATAGCACAGGCAGAAAAACTTAAAAGATATACAGGTAAATATAAAGAAAAAGTACAAAATAAGCAATTTATTGATGACCCAAAAATGTTTTATAGAAAACTGAGAAACAGGGCAAAGGCATTGAAACGCCACCAAAAAAAAAAGAAGAAATATGTACATTTTCGAGAAATATCTACGAAGATCCTGTGACACATAACATAGATACTAAATGAACAGAAGAAGTAAAAGAATGAATAACAAGTTCAAATGTACAGGATATGAAATGGGATGAAGTAATGGTAAGAGAGATTGAAACAAAGTTAGGAAAAGCTCCTAATTGGAAAACCCTATGCCCAGATGCAGTACCCAACTTCTGGCTAAAAGTATTAACATCTTTCCATGAAGATCTAACCATGAGTAAAATATTTATATGCACACCCTGAAAAGACACCAGCCTGGTTAACAACAGGAAAAAAACAATACTCCTACTTAAGACTGAACCTACAAGATATCCTAAAAATTATAACCACTCAGCAGTTGCAGCAGGTTGGCTTATTTAAAGTTCCTGTTAATAAATATGTTTTATCTCTGAAGAAGCCTTATGTTTGAAGGTAAAAGTACTAAGATTTATTAAAACTTTCAGAATTTACAAGCATTTTGTGTTTTTTTTTGTATTGGATACTAGCTCAATTTCTGTTTAGGAGGTTCTCTGGAGGAGTCCAGTGTTCATGTTGGTTGCTGGTTCATCCTAAAACTATAGACCAATAGTTTGCCTTCTGATAATGTATAGACTATACACTGGAATTGATGCTGACAGAGTTTAAAGTTATTTAGAACAAAATCATGGCAACAGAACAAAAGGGTAACAAAAGAAAGTTATATGGAACAAAGGATTATTTGTTGTTAAATAAAGTCACAATGGGGAACTGTAAAAAGGGGAAGAATCTAAGTATGACATAGACAGACTATAAAAAACATTTCCCAGTATCCCACATTCATGGAGAAAAGAGTGGTTAAATATGTATAAGATACACCCTGCGCTGACTGATTACATTACAGTGACCATGAAACAGTGGCAAACCATTTTACAGTTAAGCCATGATAACGGAAAAATTATTATTCCAGGCATAAAAATTAAAAGGGTGATATTTCAGGTGACTCTCGGTCACCACTGCTCTTTTGTCTTGCCCTTTACCCATTAAGCTGTCTACTTAACAGATTAGGTCATGGCTACAATTTGGCCCCCAGAAAACAACAAAGTGTAAAGACTTATCTTCTTTTTGTAGATGATTTAAATGTATAGTTCATCAGATGAGGAACTGAAGGCACAACTACAAGGGATCAAAACTTTTTCAGATGATATAAGAATGTCATTTAGTCTTGATAAATGTGTAAAAGCAACCTTTGAAGCAAGAAAGCTGCAGCACCAAGAAAACATCAGTTTGATACGGGAATGTGATGTAAAAGAACTTGAGCAAGAGGGATTGTATAAATATTTGGGAACTGATGAAGGATCAGCAATATAACATGAATAAATGTGAATAAAACTTAGTAAGCAATATTTTAGAAGACTATAATTAATTTTGAAAACAGGGTTGACATCTAGGAACAAAGTCCAAGCTATAAACCAATTTGCTCTTCCTGTCCTTACTTACAGTTTTGGAGTGACTGACTGGCCCCAAAAGGTGTTGGATTGGTTGGATAGGAAAACAAGAAAGATGCTTCATGCTCATCAAATGATTTATAGAAATTAGTGCATACCAAGGCTATATATTCCCTGTTCTGAAGCAGGTATGGGCCTCCTTCAAATTGATTACATGTGTAGATCTACAATCGTGGAACTGCATACATATCTGCTGACCTCACAAGACCCAAACATAGTGAAATTTTTAAAACATGAGGAGAATAAATCTTAGATGACTTGCCTGCTTAGTTTAGCAAATGCATATCGGTGTCAAGAGCAAATGGAGATCAAACCAGAAGCAGATAAAAATCATGCAGCAACTGAATGTGCCATAAAACAAACAAAAAAATATAAGATGAAGGATCAGATGAGAAGGCAAGAAATGTGAAAAATGCATACATGCAGTTGCAAGTATAGAAAACTCTTGGAAAAACCACATGTTGATTGGGACTGAACACAGGAATGGGAAAGGAGAGGTAAATTTAAGCCAAAAGATGAAAGGTTAATATTGGTGGCCCAAGACAGTGGATTATGTGCACATTGGTTTACAAAGTTCATTGGACATGTTCGCGAAACAGACAAATGTAGGTTTTGTAAAATAGAATCGGAAACAGTCACACATCTTGTTGCTGGTTGTGATATACTAATGGCAGAAGGGTTGTATATTGAAAGGCATAATAATATGGCAAGACTATTGCATTTGGGATTATGCAAACATTATAACATTGAATTAGCTGGAAAACATTGGAAACATGAGCCACAAAGCATTATAGAAAATGATGAAGTTTATGTCACATGGGATCACCTATTACCAACAGTTAAAAAAACAGATGCGAGAAAACCTGATATAGTAGTGCATGAAAAGAAGACAAAAGTAGCATTAATCGTTGAAATTGCTGCACCCAGTGACTACATTGTCAAAAGTACAGAGAGACACAAAGTCACACTATACCAGGATTTGCAGGCGGAAATAAGAGCAATGTGGAAAAAGGGTACCCGGAGAGTTCCAATAGTAGTAGGAGCAATTGGTCTTACAAAAAGAATTTGTAATTGTACTTAGATATGTTATCGATACATGTAACTCCATATGAATTGCAGAAGTCATTACTGGCCACATTGCAGGTACTGCAAAGAGCACTTCTGGCTAACATTAAAGACTGAAAGAATACTATTTTCATGAACTTTAATTATACCTTGACTTTGGAATGGGGTTCATTCCCATCATTAGCATTAGAAATCCAAAAGACTTAGAGAAATTAAAAAAGAAGATGGCATCATCCCAATTATCCTGCATGGACCTCAGCCTGATGCCCTTGGCTAATGTCAGCACAGTTAAAGGTGGGTCATGTTGAAGCCTACCTTAAATATCACAGACAAAGTCTTGACCATGTATTCAAAGAGCTCAGATTCAAAGAGAAAAAGGAAAATTTTCAAGTACCTGATCCAGGTGGGAGGACTGGAAGCAGGGCAGATGAGCAAACATTTGAGATCTCTGAGCTCCAGTATACTACAGGAAATAATTTTCTTGTTTACCTTGTCCAAGATTTCAAACTCCATATTTGCTAACAACATGGCAAAATGCTGGGGTCTCTGTGATCTATGCTGGACTGAAGAGATTAAACAGAACACCTTGTCAGAACCATGTTCCAGAAAAAGAAGCAACATCCATCAGGCAGCCTTAACCAGAATACCAAAATAAACTTATAGTGAAACAAACATCTCAGAAACAAATGGATTTCTCAGTAAAGGTGAAGAAGCATAGTCACAAGATAGCGTGCATGTTTTCATCTTTAATAAAAGCTCTTTGCTTCTACGAGTCTTGAATTATTCATTTGTTTCATTGCAAAATACTGTTTGTTTAACCAAGAAAAAAGACTGAGCATTCTTCCAGGCTACAAAAATGGTAACCATAATGAATGTCTTCATAAAGGTGATATTCCCAAGATCCTTTCTTCCTTCTGCAAGAACTCATTTAAGATATTTCTGGTTGGAAGGATCAGTGTCTGACATTGCTTGATTCTCAGGTACAATTGCTTTACTTTAAAAATTGTGGGACATTAGCCAAATACAAATCCTCAATGCCATAAGAAACAACCAAGGGAAGAAACTGACTCCGATGTACCAATGAGAAGTCTGAAGAAAGGTTCATAGGTAGCAACTAGGCATACAGTCCAGAAGACCATTAAGGAATCTAGCCCAAACTCCCAACTGCCCAAAAGCACTATCAAGTTAAATGACTTGCTCAAGGTCTCACAGCAGGTAAATGAAGGCTGAGGGTATCAAACTCTGTATAATAGGAAGCAACTTATTAACAGTTCATAGCATTAATCCCCTGTGCTAACTGTTTGAAAGCTCCTATACTGGATTAACTGCCCCCCAAAAAAGTGAGCCCCCAAACAAGACTATGGATTTCTAAAACTCTGGCATATGACAGTGGGTTGGCTTAGAGTAGTCTGCTGGGTGTACTGGCCTCCCAACTGGCTACGGCATGAACTAGAAGAACACAACCAGGAAGAAGTACTTAGACAACAAAATGAGTGCACTGTGTCAGCCATCAAAGCCAAATTATGACAAGCTACAACAAGGTCTCTCTAGAAGATCTGTGTAGTAGCTCCTTGTCTTCTGTTTTAGAATATGACAGCTCTCTATCTTGAGGAGTTTGTAGGTTCCTCCATGTCTTTGGGATCTTCTACTGCTTTCTTCTCCCTGCTCCTCACAGTGAGACTTTTCAGGGTAAACATGGTGTTTCAACCAAAAAAAAAATGAGATGATAACTTTGGAAGGGCATTCAAGGGAAGTAACTGCACAGCACTTTTGTTTAGCAGTGCAGTTATCTTAATTCTAAGGATAACTTTTATATAAATTGGCTTATAACTTAAAAGTACTACATTTTTAGCCCATTCACCCCACAAAATGGCACATTTTTCAGTGCCAAAACTTTGTAGTTTGGACTGTCAAAATGCCCTGCCTTGCAACTTTCTTCTTAACTTCTGTTACAGCATGCATCTCTCATGTGGTTTTGCAGCGTATACTATACAATTTCTTGATAGTTACAACAATTACTGGTAATCATAGGTTCATACTAGGCTATCTGCCCTAGGGCATTTATAAGCCTAGCCAGAGTGTGTTTGGCTTTCGCCACCCATTTTAAATTAATTTTGCTATGCCCTTTTTCGAGGTTAGTATACTGTGCCTCTGTCTAACAGTGACACAGAAGTGATACCTGGGGTAAACCTAAAATCTCCCATCCACTCATCAAGATTCCTCTTAAGAGAGTCAATGAGGGACTCTGCCTAACCTGGACTGACCACCATTAACACTTCAGATGACAACCACACAGCCACATAACAAAAATGTTACTTTTGCTAGGCACACACTTGCATACGGCATTTTTAGTACACAGTTTTGATTGTGTAAAACAAATCAGGTCTTCTGCTTGACAAACCTATAAAACTGGGAGGAAAAAAGAGCACACCATTGGCACAAATGCTGCTCCTGCCACTGTGCAAGGCATTTTGTTCTCATTTGCAGTATCAGGTACATCATCATGTGGTACGAGCTACTCCTATGCTGACCTTGAGGGAGGCATTTTCTTCTTAGCTGTGTTAGCAAGTACCTCATCTTGCTGGGGAAAGAGCAAGAGCATCACAGTTTGAGAAGAGCTTTTCTTGTGCTGCTACTGCAGCATTTGCTTTCTCTATTTTCTTTATGTGCCTTCTCTATTTTCTTATATAGTCCTGTACAAGTAAACTTCTGCCCATCGACTTCAACTTATCAAAATTAAGAAAGTAAAACATACGTTATTTACATCCACCAAGTTAGTTATAAGAGACCAGTTGGCATAACGGTTAAGGTCTTTGCCTCCCAAACACAAGGTGCAAGGTTTGATTCTGACCTGCGGCCAATGCCTATTTGGAGTTTGCATGCTCTCTCTGTGGGGTTTCTCCTACATCTAAAAAAACATGCTGAGTGTTTCCATCTCCGTCTCATCAGTGAATGGTGCTGTGGACATCAACACAAACTCTACATGATGCTCTACAGGAGAAACAGTAGTACAGACCAACCATCTTGGGCACCTACTGTGGTGGGCAATGTCCTCAAGATAGGAGAACAATATGGCTGTAGGTGATTCAGTCATGTTGACTAATGTCCCCAAAATGGGTATGGGTAGTTACCAGTGATATGTCGGTTGAGGACCCAGCCTACTCCAACCTACACCAGGAACCCATATTAAGAGTGGGAGGGGTGTAGGGCAGTGTGTGCCTGCCATAAAGCCCAGCAGTCCTGGGTCAATAAGTTACTGGGCAGGCCAGTGTCCATTTGCCCAACCTGGATTACCTGGGATAGCTCTGTTGAGCAAAAGCTGGCCATAAAACCAATCAACCTGCCAAATATGAACTAAGAATTCCTTTACTGACAGCACACAGCTTGGATGTGAATGACAGGATGATACAGAGGAGGCTGGACATCCTATGTATCCAAGATAGAAGGGCAGCAAAGCCACTTGGCTTTGGATCCAGAGTCTACTACTCAGGAGGAGGACAGGCTAGAAATTGTGTGGGAATTGTGGGGAGAGAGAAGGCAGTGAAGGATATCATCAGAATTAGTGATAGACTCATGGCAATCAGACTCCAGTGAATTGATAGAGAATGATAGAGCACTATTCATAATATCAGCCTATGCCCCACAACAGAGTTGTGATGGCGAGGAAAAGAGTGCATTCAGACAGAAGTTGCAAGACTTACTAGATAAAACAGGACAACATGAATTGGTGTTGATAATGGATGACTTGAATGGACATATCAGGACAGACAGAACAGGATATGGGGACTGCCTGGGTCCACATAGGAGGGGCAACAGGAATAACAAAGGATAGGCCATAGACTTCTGTCTGGCTTAGTAGTAGCAAACACATGGTTCAGAAAGAGAGACAGTCACAAGATCACATAGAAGAGTGGCCAACATGCAACTTAGGTAGACTTCCTCTTAGTAAGGAGCACTGGGATAGAATCAGTGATTGCAAAGTCATCCCCAGTGAAACAGTCAGCCCATAGCATAAACCACTGGTTACCACAATCAGCTGCAAGCAATGGCCAGAGAAGGTTCTAAGGTCAACAGAGACCAGGCTGAAGACCTGGAAGTTGACTGGAGAGAAAGGACAACAGTTCAAGAAATATGCAGGGATCTAGCATGCCAAGAAGAGGAGGAAATAGGTGGAGTTGAAGAAGAATGGCAGCACCTCAAGACAGCAGTTGTGAGACTAGTACAGAACAGATATATGGCTGAGCTAGGTATGGAAATAAGGTACATAAGGAAAGCTGGTGGTGGAATTCAGAAGTCCAGAAAGACATAAAAAAAAAAAGAAGTGCAGAAAGATGGGAGATAGAAAAGACCAACCAGGCTAGGAATGAATATTAATTGGCTAAGAAAGGAGTTGCAATAGCAAAGAACAGGGCATTAGAGATACTCTACCACCTTCTGGTGGCACAAATAAACTATATCAGATTTCAAGGTAAAGAGAGAAAGATAAAGATAGTCAGACACCCTTCAGAAGGAATGCCAACAGTAACCTGCTTACCAGTCCACAGGATATCAAAGGCAGATGGAAGGAGTGTTTCCAGCAGCTTCTGAATGAAGAAAATCCCACAGAAGTGGTTCTGCCCCAAAAATATACTACAATGAGAAAATAAAAGGAGCCGACCCTAGAAGTAAGAATAGCACTAAGGAAAATAAATTCAGGGAAAGCAGCAGGCTCACATGAGGTCACAGCAGATATGATAAAGATGCTGGGTGAGATACGGGTGAAATGGTTCCTGAGGGTACTCATAGCAGTGCGGAGAGAAAGGCATATCCCAGATGACTGGAGAATAAGTATACTAGTGCCAGTGCACAAGAACAAAGGGACATCCACAACTGTGAGCAGTATAGAGGCATCAGAGGGTGATTGATAAACATAGAATACAAAATAGGAGGTGAGCAGTTTGAATTCAGATCAGGATGCAGCACAACTGACCAGATGTCTGCAATGAGACAGATAGTTGAGAAGAAGATAGAGATGAGGAAGGAGTCCAATTGGGCATTCCGAGACTTGGAAAAAGCATATGACAAGGTCCCAAGAAAGCTGATTTGGGCAACACTGTGGTGGTTGAAGTCCCAGAAACATTGGTAGAATTAGTGCAGACTATGTACAAAGACCCAATGACTCAAGTACAAAATGTGTTTGGCCTCACAGAGGGGTTCCTAGTGGGAGTGGGTATGAATTAGGGTTCAGCTCTGAGCCCACTGCTGTTCATACTGGTGATGGACTACATTAGCAAACAGGTCAGAAGGGACAGATCAACAAAGTTGCTGTATGCAGATGATGTGGCATTACAGGTAGACTTTGAGCAAGTACTTCAGCAAAGGCTAGGGGAATGCAAAACTGAAGGCACATGGGATGAAACTAAGCACAGATAAGAGAGTGGTAATGGCAGAAAATTGGGGAAATCAGAAGAAGCTAAGAATTGAGATAGAGGGGAAGATAGTGGAACAAGTAAATAGCTTCAAGTATCTTGGAGGGGCGGTTGAGGAAAAGGGAAGTCTGAATGAAGAGGTCAAAGCTAGAATCAGTGGGGCTGCAGCCAGCTGGCTTAGAGTCTCAGGTGTAGTCTATAACAGAGGAATGCCAAAGAAGTTGAAATGTTAGGTGTACAAAATAGTGGTGCAACCACTAGTACTGTATGGTACAGAAATGTGGCCAGTAAAGGCAGAGCAGATGAGGAAGCTAGAGGTGATGGAAATGAAGTGCTTGAGAAGGGTGGTAGAATGCACACTGTGGGACAGATAAGTGAGGACATAAGAGCAGAAGCTAAAATAGCTCCATTTGCAGAAAAGATCAAAGATCAAAGAGAACAGATTATGGTGGTTCAGACACATGCAGAACAGCAGAAGACAATTTGGTGAAGAAGATTTGGGACAAAGAGGAAGAAGGTAAGAGGAAATGAAGACATAAAGCAAAGAGGTGGATGAATTGTGTGAAAGAACATCTGCGGCAGTCAGGCATGAGTGTTGAAGAAGGCTGGAGTGTGGCATCAAATTGAAAGAGATGGAGACAGTTAACATAATATCCTGACCCTATGTAGAAAATGGGAAAAAGGGGCTGGTGATGATAGTTACCATTGGGCAGGACTACTTTCATGAGAAGCCCACGTTGGCATTTATACCACCTAGGGATAATATGGCCAAGACACCAGGGTCCTTCTTCTGTCATGGGGTCTTTTTAGTTTCTTCTCCATTTATACTTGTAAATGCAAAATCTTTAGTCTTTTCAGAAGTTGCCAGATAATCAACCTGTTTACTACAATCTCATAATAATATAACTAAGTTGAGCAACCTGTTCTGAACTCTCATGGATTCCCTTGTATTCCAGTAAACATGTACGTAGGTAAAGGGATGTATTTTGCCTGTATGATCTTTACTTTGATGCTTCATCCTTAGAGCACCAATGTCTTATTAGTATATGCCTCAAAGCTAGGTTGTTATTTCAATCTATGCTGGAATTTTCAGTCTGTACATCACATTCTAATATACATTTATAAGCAGTTGGTTGTATCTTGCAAATAACTATCTGAATATGAGTGCGTGTGTATATGTATATGGGTCTACTTTTCTTCACCGAAATTACAGTTTACCAAACATCAAAAACTGACACCAATAAACCAAAAGTGCAGTTCAATGAAAACTCACTATCGTGAACTACACTTAACTGGACTGCAAAAACACATAAAATATACACTGCAAACACATTTTTGCAGGGGGGTATGTGGGGGGTTGCACCTTTCTACACCCATGCTAATTATATATACTAACTCCGAGATTGCACTACAGTGGAGAAAAGGGTACATTTCCTTATCCTCACTGTATGCGATCTGTATCAACAAGCCCCAATTGCTGTATAGGTTCCACTCCGCTTACAACTTTAAATGATAAGGAAAAAACACCCCGGTGCCATAGAAACAAGACAAACACTTCAGATGTAATTTAAGTGGGGGCTTCGCCACCCACACCCCCCGACATGGGGGGCTGTGCCACCCACACCCCCCCTAACTAAATATACCAACTCCGAGATCGCTCTACGTTTGGGTAAAGGGTAAACTCCAGGAACGGCCAACTGAATTTTTTCCCTAGGAAAACATTTGCAGTTTTGGCCATTCGTGGTTTTTGCATTTCGGTGTTTAGGGGTCGATGATTACATATGTAAAGAAGTGTCTCTTCGATTATGTAATATAGACCCTATATATATATATATATATATATATATATATATATATATATATATATAAACACTTTATAATCTCGAAATTCTGAAATACCGAATTTCAGAATCCCGAGATCATAAAGCGGAAAGCTCTAAATATCAAAACCCAGAAGCGTGAATTTTAAAATCCTGACGTTTGGAGATGTTGAAGTAGCGCTTCTGGTGTTGTGGTGTTTGAATGGAAGTTCAGGTAAGTATGTATGTTTAAGGGTGTTGGTTAGGGGTTGTAGTGTGTGTCAGTGTGTGTTGTGACTGTGATGTGTGTGTGCAAGGGAATATAGGTGTGTGGTGGTGTTTTTGTGTGTTTGTGTAGTGCGACCCTGGAGTTAGTATATTTAAGTAGGCGGGTGCAGGGGTCCTTTATATCCACTGTAATCCAAGAATCCTGTTTCACCCATTATTTTTTTTTTTAAATGGCATCAATCTATGCGAATATGTCCTTTTTTTTATTTTTAAAAAATTATTTTAACTTAAAATCAATATAAGATGCAAACAGTTCATTTATAGATCTGATGGAGAAGACTGTTGACTTTAATGGCCAATAATTGATATTATTATGTACCTTTAAGATCCCAAAAAAGGCAGGTATAACTGGATGTTTTACTTTCAAGAATGTAAACTAATTAATATCAACTTTTTCATCATTTAATAGGTTGTTTATAAATAAGTTAATATGACTATCTTCCACATTTATTTCATTCCTAGATACAGCTAAGTAATTTTCAACATCATATAATGATTACTTTTTTCTGAATGTGTCTTGCAGTCTATTAATACTATCCCCCCAACCTTGTCTGATTTCATCACTTGGACAGTTTTGTTCATACTCAGTATGTATAATAAGTAATTTTCCTCCTTAGTGAGATTGAAATCAAACCTAAAATTTTCTTTGGACTTAGCTAACCACCTAATATCCATCTAATATAATTTTCAAAGATTGCCAAGGTTTGATTCAAGGGTGAGTTAAAGATACCCTGATGGGTAGGATACGACTTACCAGGATTAGGTGTCTACACTGTCGCATCATGAAATATCAGTTCCAAATTCTTCTTTCTGACAAAAAATACTCCTTAATTATATCCACTAAATTGAGATCCTTAGGAAAGCACGTAATACATTTTGTATTTATTTTGTACAGCTGGCAGTCCTGTGTTGTATTTTGCACTGAACCTTACAACATTTTAATCAAACATTTGACTGCCACAAGAGTTAGCACTGCTGCTTTGCAGTCCTTACTTTTCCAATTCAATTCCAACCTGGGATGCATTATGTGTGGAGTTGCATGCCCCCTTTTGTGTCTTCAGGGCTTTCTCCCACATCCTAAACATATGATGTAGGTGAAATGGTGATCCTGTAAAACTGCCCTGTTACTGTGCATGCCATTTGTGCATTAGTGCATTTGCATCACATGACAAACTAGTATTTAGACTTAGTTTCTCTGTTTTGTACCTGGTGAGTGAGAAGACAGGCTCCTGGTCACCCTGGACCTTGAGAAGGATTAAGCAGGTATTAAACAATGAATGAATGAATGAAAACAAATTTGAGTGAAGTGGAAGGTTTTTGTACTGCCTTTCAAATCCTTTTTTTTTGTTGTTGTTCAGGAAGTTCCAAACCTCCAACAATTTAATGGAAATAAAGCAGGCAAGCTATTTACCTGAAAGACTGAAGAAGTAGTACAGTAAGTAATCTGACTGGATCTAGAGAAAGATATGAATAATTAACAGTTTCTGTGGGTCAAACCAATGTCTTCAAACAGGCCTGCATGTGTCAGAAACATTAGGAAGCTGTCTCCTGCTTTACTACAGAAATCACTAAGGGAACAGGGGAAAGGGATGCAAAATTCCAGAGAGTATCAGCTTCCTGGGATTAGCAAACCAGTTAGACTTCATGCCACAGCGCAGACATTACTCTTACTGCATTTTGAACTTGATAAATTGATCAGTGTCATGGAGGAGCCAGAGCTTATCCCAGTATTCAGTGTACATTAGGAAGGGAACAAATCCCGGACGGGGCACCAGTCCATCTCTGGATGCACACTTGTGCACTCTCAAGCCACATACACAATTAATGGAGTACTAATTCATGTAACAGTATGTCTTTGGGATGCAGAAGAAAACCAGAGCAGCAGCACCCTCCTCCCTCCCACAAAAAAAAATGGAGAGAGTGAGAGAGAGAGCATGAAAACTTTACAAAAAAGCCAAACCACAGAAGGAAGAGCTGTTCAACTGCTTTAATGAACCTAGAGTCTCAGATCTGACAAAGTGATATACCATTAAAAAGTTACATGAATTATTATAAGCAAAAACTGATTTCAAACCATTGCAGAGCCAAATCAGTAAATGCAGGAGACAAAGGAAGGTCAAACACTGTGGAGAGCACAGTGAAATGTGAGAAGCAGCCTCCACAGCTGTAAAGAAGTTCATCCCTCCCTCCACCCCAACATGCCATTTGGAGTCCTGTAACTTATAAAATAGTAACTACTTACTGATGCCATGGCATTACAAATGAGCAACTAAAGTTATGATCAAAATACATTTCAAATGTATGTGCATAATAATCTTTAAAATACAGTTTGGCACTGGGTGAACAAAGACCACGCAAACTTTTCCGAACTTGGAAAAAAAATCTTTAGGGTAGCACACCCAAATCAGTTATGTTCCTAGAATGATACCCTTCACCTTGTAAATTAAATACATGGAATGGACAAGTGATAAGTAAGTCAGATTGGCTTTTTTTTTACCTAGTATATTCTAGGAAGTCCTCAGTAGTAGTGTTTTCTCTTTATCCTTTTGACACCTGTCTACACTAGGTATCATTCTGGAAGATCTCAGTGTGTGTGGCCCTTTATTAGTCCATCAAATTCACAATAAAATGTGCCTGTAAATGTGTAAAGCCTAGAAGTAACTGTTCTGCATAAAACTAGCCCACATGAAGAGAGTTTATAAATATTTTACCATTGAATGTCTAGTCTGCAGGAGAAGGTAAACCAAATTATGCAAGAAAGTAAAGTTCAAGTTAATTTCAGTACTGATGACTAAGCTCTTTGTAATAATAAGTCCTAATAAAACAAAAAAAAAAAAAAATGTGGTTATGTAATAGCCTCAACTCAGGCCTCTCCTGTATAAGTTAGATTCACAGTGCAGAAATATATTCTGAGACTCCTGTACTTGCTTTTGTATACAGCATTCCTGTTTCATCCTTTTATATTTAGCCCCCCTCCCACAGGTTTAGGTGAATTCTGATCAGCCACTGTCTGCCATGAAGCACACCTAGTGAAGGCCCCCACCTTCACCAACCAAGTGGACATCAGAGCCACAGACTTTCCTGTCATGGCTCTGCCACAAGAAAAAGCATTTGACTGTGTGATGCTGCCTGATTCATCCTGCTTTTTGGCTCCCCTGATGATTATTCCATTACTGGGTCATGTATCAGTTCCATGGTTATTCCCATTATATCCAGCACTGGTGGCCCAGATGCCCCCTTTTCCCAAGCAGGTGCAAGGTCAGGCCCTGTTATGGAAAGGCAACATCTGGGTAACATGGTGGTTCAATCATAGGAGCACCACATTCCTGGGTACTCTGGGTTCTTTCTGTATTCCAAAACCATACTAATGTGTATCCTCATACACATGTTTGTATTTATAGCATTTACTTGTGGTTTTATAGGCACTGCTGAAAATGGACTCATAAGGTCCAGTTCTGTTATCCTGCTAATACAGTAAAAAATGACAAATTCTTACAGGCTTTTATGTGAGATCTGGGAATTTGTGGATCCCTAGCCAAGGCAGTCAACTTTTAGTATGGCTTATCAATAGAGGATTGACTGCATATCTAACTTTTTCTACGTAAGTCTTTGTGAGGTGTAGGAAATACCTCCCATGGTGACCCAGAATTTTCAGGTCCTTGGCCTTCTCTTCAGTTTCACAAGTTCAAAATAATAATGCTGGCCAAGTATGCCTTTCCTTCCGGAAGCTTAACAGAGTCGCAGATTTCAGACCTGCATGGAAAGGAAAGTGCTTTTTTCACCTTCTCCTTCAAAAATCCAATGCACAGTCGAGCCTAAAGGCTATGAGGGACCAAGGGGATGGCCACTGGGGAGTTTTCCTCCCCATAATGCAAATAATGTGTACCGAGGTACTGACCAAACTCCCTTGATGGGAGCACTTAAAATGTTGTAAAACTGAAACCACTCTGTCACAGATACATATACTGAGGAAGGCAAAATAAATCTTCCAAGATCCATCTGGGCAAAGAACCTCTGTTGTGATCAAACTGTAGCTGTACTAAAATACAATTGTGTGCCTCAGACCTGGAAGGTGCAATTCCTGGACAGCTTTTAAATGCTTGGGTTTGCATTCCTAGCACTACAATGGGGCAATAAACTATCAAAGGTGTGTGTGTTCGCTTTTTTTTTTTTTTAGGCTGTCGCCACAACGAATCGTCCCTTAATGATTGGCAGTAGAGTTTTACATGCTGGCTTGCCGGGCCTAACGCAAACCTTCAACGGCGAAACGCGCATTCACGTGATAGTCACCACACAGTGACGCTTTAACTTGAGAATCGACGCGGGCAACGCCTAACTGTGGCGCTCTTTACCACCACGCAGCACCACCACCGCAGTATGTACATGTAATATTTTTAGTAGGACCTTTTAACCTACACTGAGACTATATCAGCCTCATATGAAATGCACAGCTTTGAGTTTGATGTACCTGCAATATCCATTTTGAGTTTACTTACAGTGTGTGCTGTACAGATGAATGGAAGTGTAGTGATAGATTGTGGAGCGCACACTACTGCTGATGGAGTGAGATACTTATAGTGTTAGTAATGCACACCACTGCTGATGGAGTGAGATACTTATAGTGTTAGTAATGCACACCACTGCTGATGGAGTGAGATACTTATAGTGTTAGTAATGCACACCACTGTTGATAGAGTGAGATTATTACAGGGTGAGTAGTGCACACCACTGCTGATGCAGTGAAATACTTATTGTGTAAGTAGTGCACAATGATGCCACAGGAATGGGATACTTACAGGGTGAGTAGTGCACACCACTGCTGATGGAATGAGCTCACTTATAGTATGTGGAGTGCAGATCATTGCCAGTGAAGTGAGATACTTGAAGTGTGAGTAGTGCACACCACTGCAGATGGAGTGAGATACTTATAGTGTTAGGAGAGCACATCACTGCTGATGGAGTCAGATTATTACTGGGTATATAGTGCACATCACTGCTGATGGAATGAGTTCACTTTTATAGACTGTAGAGTGCACACCAATGCCAGTGAAGTGAGATACTTGCAGTATTAGGAGTGCACACCACTGCTGATGGAATGAGCTCACTTGCAGTGCGTGGACTGCACACTGATTCCAGAGGAATTAGATACTTACAGTGTTAGGAGTGCACAGCACTGCTGATGGAATGAGCTCACTTACAGTGTGTGGACTGCACACTGATTCCAGAGAAATTAGATACTTACAGTGTTAGGAGTGCACACCACTGCTGATGGAATGAGCTCACTTACAGTGTGTGGACTGCACACTGATTCCAGAGGAATTAGATACTTACAGTGTTAGGAGTGCACAGCACTGCTGATGGAATGAGCTCACTTACAGTGTGTGGACTGCACACTGATTCCAGAGGAATTAGATACTTACAGTGTTAGGAGTGCACACCACTGCTGATGGAATGAGCTCACTTACAATGTGGACTGCACACTGATTCCAGAGGAATTAGATACTTACAGTGTTAGGAGTGCACACCACTGCTGATGGAATGAGCTCACTTACAGTGTGGACTGCACACTGATTCCAGAGGAATTAGATACTTACAGTGTTAGGAGTGCACAGCACTACTGATGGAGTGAGATACTTAAAGCGTTAGAAGTACGTACCATTGCTGATGGAGTGAGATTATTACAGGGTGAGCAGTTCACTTATAGTGTGTAGAGTGTACACCAATGCCAATGGATTGAGATACTTTCAGTGCGAGTAGTGCACACTGGTACCAGAGGAGTGAGATACTTACAGTGTTGGGAGTGCATACCACTGCTGATGGGGTGAGATATTCACAGTATGTGCAGTAAACACTAATACCAGTGGAGTGAGATACTCTTAGTGCTTGATGTGCATCTCACTGTTGATGTAGAGAGATACTTTTACTGTGTGGACTGTGGAGTAAGATATATACCGTGTTAGAAGTGTACACCACTGCTGATGGAGTGAGATCATTACAGGGTGAGTAATGCACACCACTGCTGATGGAATAAGTTCACTTTTATGGAGTATGGAGTACACATCAATGCCAATGGAATGAGATACTTACAGTATTAGGAGTGCACACCATACCACATCACTGCTGATGAAGTGAGATATTTGCAGTGTGTGCACCGTCAGTCAGATACATACAGTACTAAGACTGCATGCCACACCTTTGCTGATGAAGTGAAATACAGTGCGTGCACTATGTAGTGAGATACTTACAGTGTTAGGAGTGAACACCATTACTGATGGAGTGAGATACATACAGTGTTAGGAGCGCACACTGCACCATTGCTGATGGAGTGAGATACTAACATTGTGTGCACTGTGCAGTGAGATACTTACAGTGTTAGGAGTGAACACCATTGCTGGTGGACTGAGATACATACAGCATTAGGAGTGCACACTGCACCATTGCTGATGAAGTGAGATACTAACATTGTGTGCACTGTGCAGTGAGATACTTACAGTGTTAGGACTGTACACTGCTGTTGATGAAGAGAAAAACGTGACAGGTGCCAGCATACCGCTACACAACATAGTTGGCAGTGAATTATATCTTTTGGTGATGACACTGAGGTCTCATTACCGGAAGCTTCCTTTAAGGGAGCCTTTGCTTTTCAGACTGGAAATATGTGACAAAATGAGCAGTGTGACGACCTTATACCATTCTACTTCTAGAGTTACCTCATTCACATAGTTGTATTACATTGTACTGTTAAGATAATTCTATTTAATTGTTTACAGTTTCTATTTTTTCTTTTTTTTTTTTTTTTGTAACGTAATTTATCATTTCTGTTCTGAAAGTTCACCTGCACATGGAGTGGTTTTAAACACTCTACAAAGCACAGATTGTATGAAAACTTTTTCTTCCATCCCTCTATCCATAACCTCTACCCATCCCTAAACCGCTTAAAGTTTGTTGTTCATTCAAAATACATTTTGTTGTGATTGCTTTGTCATTTTCTGGTTTTTTTTTTTTTGTTTTTTTTTTACTTTTGCATATTTACTCTTCGCTCAGAGTTTACCTGTTTGAGACACTTCCATTACTTTGTTTTTGTTACTTCACTTGTCCCAGCTGCCAGGTAGAGAAGGAGTAGAGAAAGGTCACTGGGACACAGCTGATTAGTGCCAATGGGGACTGAAAAAAAAATCTAACTATGTTCATAAACAAAACATGTGAATTCAGTGGGAACATCCAACACCCTTCTTTGAAATAGACCGCAGAGCTTTAGATCACCTTATTATTTGGGGTTAGAATTTTTTGAGTTGCCAGACTTTCAGATGGTGCCATTTGCATTCATTATACTTTGTAGTTACCCAACTACTCAATTACTCCAAAATATTTGTGATCTGTGCAAACCTAACACAGAGGTTTAACATTTCTTGTTCTGGGAGCTTCAACCTTACTTGCAGACTGACCACTAAATAAATACAAAATGATGCCTTGCAAATGATCATGAAGTGTTTTTAAAATGACAGGGGATTCAGCTGAGATGCAGCTGTATACACGAGGCAAGATTTCTTTATGAACATTTTACTGGATCAGCAACACAAGTGTCCCAAACTCCAAGTAAGCATGTTTAAGAAGGCAAAAACAAGCACTTTATAGTCAGGCTTCCCTGCATCTAATCAAATGTAAAGTGGTTGAAGTTCTAACTAGTCAAATTCATTTCACTGCTGTTGAAGTCCCAGATCAATGTCTTCCATAGAAAATCACTGCTGGTGTATTTTTTCACAGATTTGACTTTTTTCCTTGTTAGTGTGACCATAGAGTTGGTATCTATAAGCTCGGAGAATGCGTGTATGTGGGACTTGATACTTATAAAAGAGATGCAGAAAGTATTGCCCCCATAAAAGGTTTTGTTTAATTGCTTTACTTGGTAAAATTCTCAACCAGTTGTGCTATGTGGGTTGGTTGTTCACCAAGTTCTAACTTGACCAGTCATCATGGAACCATATAATTACTATGAAATAAACCCTTTGTTATACAAAGGTATTGTAACTTTTTCACCAGCGAATATTTGTGGTTTATGTACCATGAAATGTTCCTACCACAGTATTTTCAAAAATGCCACATCCTGGGAAACATATGGGAAGAAGAGATCCTGATTTCCTATTAGTTCACATGCAAATAGTAAAGCAAACCCAGAGCAAGACTTCACTGTACATGAAGCAGTTTAAAAAAGGGGGAGTAATGACTAAGGGGTGGGTCTGGCATACTAGTTAGGATCTTCACCTCATAGACACAAGGTACAGGGTTTGATTCTGACCTTTTGTTATTGGTTAGATTTAAAATGATCCTTCAGGACAATTAGCCTGGTATTCACCTATGAACCTATCAACCTGTAAGGCAAAATAAAAAAGCTGCGAGTATCCTTCAGTACTACAGCTTCAAAACCTGACACTCAGCTCTGTATCCAACAATAAAAGTGTAGGTAGCAGTGGACCCTAACAATGATGGGATCAGCATGCAAGTAGACATCAGTAGGGAAGTTTTTTTTTTTTTTTGTGGATTTGGGCACAACAATGGAAGACGGAACCAGCTAGTTCTCCACTACAGGTTGTAAGTAGTTTGGGAGACTTCTAATGCTGACTCAGACTCTTTCAAAAGAGATTTTTACCTCAAAATTGTAGATCCGTATCTTAGATGAGCCTTTTGTCATTTTACTGAATTTTCATGACCATTTGCAAGGTGTCTTTGCATTTGTATTCAGACTGTAGTCTAACTGGAATGGTGAAATTAGTCCAGCAGCATCTCATTTGAAAAATAAGATCATTCGTAATAGAATCTTCACTTTTTAATAACATCTTACATGTCAAATTCTCAGCTTGTACAACCCAGAGTGTTTAGCAAATACTTTAACAGAAAAATAAAGCAGAAAAGGCGCTTACCTCTGCAACATGTCCCATGCCTGTTGACAAGTTGATATCTACTAATTCCTGAAACAAAATTCAGCTGAACATTCAGTGAATCAAGTCCACCCTGAAAATGCAGACTTCAGCAATTTAGACAGTTCCTTATTTTTTACTTCAGGTAAACCACAAGCTGTTAGTCACAGATTCTAATGTTTATTATTTATTATTATTTGTTTGCCCCTCCACCCCAAACAACAGATGTCCATCTGTTACTTCTGTATTGTAATTTGCCCTACAAATGATGGATGTATGCTGGAAACCCTCTTCCTGGACAGTCACAGTACAGAAATGAGGTTCTTTGTATATGCTGCCCAATTACCCCCTCTCCCTTTACATCATATTAATGTAAAGGTAAAAACTCCCATTCTACCTGGGGGCATGTGCAACTGGTTGGTCTGGAAGCCTGCACTCTTGAATACTTCATTCTTCTCTGTCCCCTAAAGGGGCAACTATATAGCCCTCAGAAAGCCTCCCACCCTCTGACAGATGTCATTAAAGAAGGAAACATATGCCAATACCATTGAGATAGCCAATCTCAAATAGCAGGTAAATGGTAACCAGGAATACAGCATACAAGATCATTTGGTCTACAAAGTGGGCCTCCTCAACAGGGTCTTTGTTGATTTTATATTCTTTGCCATTCACAATTAAAAAAATACAAAACACATGCCCCAGCACACCTTATTGCCACACACTGCATACATAAGCACACCCATTTCCTACAACTGCTGTTTCACCCTTAGCCACTAGGAGACGCCTACACTGTTAATTTGTATGACTTATAGCAACTTCCAACTAATTAACCTATAATTACCTAAAAGGAACTCTCAACAGTCAAATATATAATTACTCCAACAGATGAATATTTACAATTAAATGAGTAACAGGAACTCCCACCAAATGAATGTATAAGTACCTGACTTACAAGAAACTCCCAGCATGTCAATACATTTACTTAAATTACTTAAAGTAATTTAAAAATTACTTTGCTAACAGAAACCCACAGCAAATGAATATATGACTAACTGACTTACAGGGTACTCACAGCAAATGAATGCTTGATTACCTCACGAACAGGAAGCCCCCAACAAATGAATATATAATTAACTGACTAACAGGAACTCATGTAGTTCTGGGCAGGACAGAAGGCATTCCTTGACCAAAGAGGGTCTCTAATAGAGCAACTAATACAGTTTACATCTGTTATATCTAGCAGTGAGGACCTTCCATGATTGGCCCTAGACCTGGGTGAATTTCAAACAGTACAAGAGTGGAACCACAGTTCTCTGTAGCCCATGGTTTGATTCATTCAGCCTCTATTTGCTTACTGTGTGGCATTGAATAAACATGATACTTAACTAAACTCTGCTCTGAGAAGACTGGGAAATTGGTCTATGCTCCTCATTTGTCTCTTTGACTACATGCCCAGTAAATACTGTGATGACCCTCCACTGGACCAGTAATCAAGGAGCCTCAATCCTCACCACTGGCACCTGTGGGGGGTGGGGTGTTCACTGGAAGGATAATAGGTCCACACACAGTATTTCCAGATGCAGCTCTCTGCATCAAGTGCAATTTCCCTAAAGAGCACACAGAGTCCACAGTCAGTCCAGGTCTGGTTTCTCCCTCTTTCTCCAGATCCCCATTAAGACTTCTCACTGGCACAGCTGTAGAGTTGAGATCTCAGCTGAGTGACAAAGCCAAGACCTCCAGCACCCTCTCTGTCCAACCAGTGCTTCATGTCCCTGCCCAAGTAGCTGACAACTACACTCTTTGAGGTTTGATTCACACACACACACACACACACACACACACACACACACACACACACACACACACACACACACACACACGCGCGCGCGCACATAGACACACATGTGGGAAAGGCTGGCACAGGTTTATTAGCTATGTCCCCTTCTGCTGACTGTAAGGTAGTTTTCACTGCCACCACTCACTCCTGCCAGCTACCTTAAATGCCTTAACAAAGGGTGTCAAATCTTACTGTGTAATATTAATATTAATACAGGTGGCAGTTTGACCAAGAGCAAGGCTATTAGGAGTGACCCACACACTGTCACCAAATAAAAATACTCTCAAACTTAAATACCTTTGCACAGATCAGCCACAATGAAATATTTAAATATATTTAATAATAAATAATAAAAGAACAAGACAATACTGGATATATATTCACAGTGATATCAGAGTTCAAAAACACAGGAAATATTTAAAATAGCATTGCAGTACAGGCTCACAGAAATAAAGAAAAATAAAATCTAAACTAAGCTTCAGTATATTCCTGACTGTATCTAAGAGAGTTATACTATTCCCTAGAAACTTACTTCATTAGAGCAAGGCAGATGTGGTGAATGGTTCTTGTTGTTGTCAGGTCCAAGACGTAATGCAGAACGCTCTGTCTCACTAAGAGACTTCTCAAGTAAAATCTAAAATATTACTGCTGGTATAGGTTGCAGAATGACATAATTTATGGTCATCTGACTTCTACTTCCCAGGCCAAAACCCCCATTGCTAAAGTTGGCAGTATATAGCATCTACCTGTAAATATAGTCATAAAAGGGCTGTTGCTCAGATCTTTGGCAGATGCTAGAAGTCATAAAACAATTACATTCCTTTATGCTCCCAAAGTAGCAATTAGTTCACCTTAAAGACAATATAGAAGGTTTCCTAGTACAGACTTTGTATCTCTAGCTGCATTGAAACATCCTTATGGCATAGCCTATAAAGTAATATAATTTCAGATATTTTTCTAAAGTTTGCTGGATTGAGGTTAACCTCCTGTATTTCAGTTTCTACTATTAAAATATGTCCAATTAAACAGTTATAATAGTGCGTCTACATTTCATTCTTTTCCAGTTGGGCACACTGTGAATACATTTTAAACACAGCACTTTACAAATACCTTTTCAACACAAACATCTGTACAGGGCAGTTTGATATACATGACATACAGCGCTAAAACATTTGTAACACAATCATCTTACATAAATTAGTTTGGTATTCACAAATGGCATTTAATTACTTACAGAATTCCAGCGAGCTGTGCTGGCAGTACCTCCTTTCATAATGTAACAAATAAAGAATCTAACAAATGGTAAACCCAGTATCAGTACAAAAAACAAAAAATAAATAATAAAAACCGACTGAAGAATATTTATTCCATGCAAAGCTTTCGGGATACACCCTTCATCAGTACCTCTTTTTATCACAAATACCTATGAAACTATGAACTACACAGGCACACAACTCGGGCAACTAATGCCTAGAGTACTGACTGCTTAACATGGCAAACTTCCTGAGCTGCAGTAGAGATATTAATTCTTAGTGAAAATCTACACTTGGGAAAATGTAGCCATGGCACAAAATGTTCTCTGTAAAGACCCTTCTGGAAGCAGACACTGGAAGCAGGCATTTCTAATGATGTTGGTTCTGAACATAGCATTTGACAAACACTGGTTAGTTGACTGAAGGCAAAAGATAATGGAGTTAAACATCCATTATGGAAAGTGCTGGCTGGGCGGCAAAAGCCCCTCCCTGCCTAGTAAAAAGAACTCTAACAAATAATCAATTTTCTTGAACTCGTGCACCCCGCTTAGGTAACTTCTGAAGCTGCCAGTGCATATAAAGTTTGCAAAAGAAGGGTTCCCACCCAAGTGCTGCTGCTATAAACTAGGAGGATGTTGGAATGGTTCAAGGAAATATTGAAAACTATCTCCAGGAGAAAATAGGGGCTCCTACTGAGATACACCCTATCCTTGTGAGGGGCCAGATATGGTCCACACTACACACTGGCCTCAAGTTCAGAAATGCACTGTTCAGGTGTACTATTCACCATAAAGAGATTTTTCTATGAAATGTCAACACTATTGAACAGTATGTGGGAAAGTCTGTCCTTCACTGCATCCTTAAGGAATTGCAAAAGTGCAGCAACTATTTCTCAAGAACTGCTTGACTAGCCATATTGCATGTGGGAAATGGTCCTACCCTGCACACAAGTGTGCACAAATAACTTAGACATGACCCTTGACCATAGAATAGCTGAGGCCCAAGTACTACATAGGTGTTAAATGTGTCAGATGAAGCTGCATCCAGGCCACTGATGCATGAGTTGCTGAAGCACACAAGACCTGCTCCATGGAACAATGCAGAATGGTACAGGGTACTACTACATCCAAAATGAGAACCATTTTCACTTCATGGTACAAGCCTCCCAAGTAGTGACTTACTGGCAGCTTTAATTACCTCAAAACAAGTGGGAAGTCCAGTGGAATAAGGAGGCTTACTTCTGATGACAAGAAGCCAAGCATCAAAGTAGATCAAATTATCCTCCCCAGCCATGGAGGAAATTTTGAGCTATTACTGGAAGGGTTTCCTGTATCATCTTAGTCATCACAGTCTGAAACCAGAACCTTCACAGTGATAAATTGAGTGACAACATTGAGCATTGGTGCTCATATGCGGAGAGATGAAGGTGAGCTTTCATGATTTTTTTCCTGAAATTTGAATTGAGATGTGGATACCAGGAATGGCAGGATTGCTTCTAGAAACTTCCTAAGTCATTGAAAAAAAGAAGATATCCACAGCTACTTCTCCCATATAACATACTGCTCTGAGCAAAAAATGGGGATGACTGTTTTCCTGTGGAGAGAAGACGTCAGTCTCTGGAGTTCCCAAACTCCAGACGACACTGACCAGCCTCTGCCTCTGAATCTCGGGTTCCCGTAGATGACTAGAGACCTGGGTCAGAGAATTGACCAGCTTATTCACCTCCCTGAGGATGCAAACTACCAGGTGATAGATGTCTTAATAACAAACCAGCATTGTTTCAGTGAATAGGGTGTTTGAGCTTGTGCCTCTTGCTTGTTTAGGTATCACACAACACACTGGCTGTATGACCAGATGAGGCCCCCAAAACACTTACTTCTCCAATGTCTTCATGGCTAGAAATGCTCTAAGCTCCAGCTTCTTGATGCAAAGCTCCATCTCTCCAGTGTGAAATCACAATCCCTGCACTATGTGGAACCCTAGATGTTCTCTCAGACCTATGAGTGAAGCATATGTTTCCAGGATCTGCAACACATTCCTCTGCAGAAGAAAAGGAAGCACCTCCCAGCAGATTAGTGGCAACTATTAACCACTCCATACTTGGCAATAATGGTCAGGTACTATGAGTAGATCCATGAATGTCTGGTAGCTGTGATGGCTTTGAAGGCACTTTCACCTTACTGTCTGTTGCAACACTCACATCCTCAGGTATGCAGATGGCACCATGAAGATCATGCATCCCATCAAACCTACAAGATGTAGCAAAACCTGAGCCTGGATTGTGCATTGTGTCCTCACCCAGGATTCCAAGGCTATAACCTCCTAGACATGCATTCCCAGTATTAGAGAGTATCAAACTCTTCACTTATGAAGGACTTCCTTGAGCCATGATCAGAGATAATTACTTCTGATTCATGGTCATATTACAGAGCCTCCCCAAAACTAATAATTGTGCATGCAACAATCTGTCTTAGCCCAGCCTAGCTTAATTACTTCACTTTGTATACAGTTAATGATTACATAACTATTACCCATCAATTGCTGTAACACACCTTAGCATGAACTATGCAATGGCAACATTTCTAAAAAAATAAACATATGCTATTCTCTGTAATCTCCAAAACTTTAAAATTTACACCTCATAAAAGTAAAATTTAAAATTAATCAGAATAAGCATTCTGTTTCAGATAAGGGTGAATATCATACCTTTCAACAGTTTCTGATTTTCAGGGCTGTCCCTAATTTTGGTTCAAAAGTTTGCTCTGTCCCTCTTAATACTGGCAATTTTGAGAGAAAAGGTAGTAGATTACACTTAATACATAGTGACAATAATTAGTTACAGACTTCTTTTCTTCAGAAAATGCATGTTAAGTCACATTTGTTTATTTTATCAAAATCTCAAGTTAATAAAACTAATATTTTTAAAAAAGTGTCCCTGATTATTTCTGCATTTATGACGGATTCTGGAGGTAAGAGGTTATGAGCTATGATGTGCATGCTCTCTTCTGCAAAGTCTCCATTACAGGGGGCCCACTAATAAAGAATTATTGTGGCAACCTGCATACCTACCCCCATGGTGGAAGCTGTAATAACCTGCAAGTCTGGATGGTAAATTTTAAAACTTTATCATTCTACAATCCTCTATTTTTTAATAAAAATACATTTTAATTAGTAATTTCAGTTCAACTGTTGGTAAAGACTGCAAACCTCTCCCCAAAATGTGAACATACTTTGCTCAATCTGCATTAATTAACCATGCTTTCTAAGAATAATTCAATACAAAATATTAACTGGAATGTTAATCACAACTGATTAGCCTAAAATGAGCTCTTTCAAACATATTCCATGTCTAAAATGACATATTTACGCAGTGAAAATTAAACTAGCCAGAAAGTTCTCACCATTATGTATACCACTGTTCAGGTAATCTGACATTTAAATTTACAGTAAAGTAGGTGTCCTGAATCAGGTTCTTATCATGTGATCGAAAATTGTAAATGGCAAACACGTATTGAGCGAACCCAATTGGTTGAAATGTCAAAACGTTGCGCGCGTAACACGGAATTCGCCGTAGGGAATATTTTCCCTTTACTTCAATGCAGTGCAATCTCGGAGTAGGAATATTTAAGTAGTGGAGGTGTGGGAGGCACAGTGGGGCTTGCCCCCCTGCCTACAGCATTTAGGTAAGTATAGTTTTTTTATTTTTATTTTTTTATTATATTTTCGAAATTTCAAACATCTCTCATATGGTGTCGACCATATGGTGTTCGATGTTTGAAACTTTTGAAAATATAATATAGTCCCGTCCAAATCTAAGTCCTACCTTTACAGCCACATGATGTTTAGACATCTTTCTGGAAGATTCTGGTGCTTCACTGGATTTACCAACTACTTCAATCCACATTGTAAAATCTGGAGCATGATCTGGGCACATCTGCCTTATTAGTTTGTACTGCAGGCCAGAATATATCTCTTTCAGTCTCATCAGAGGGTTTTTGAGCAAGAAGAAGAATGTATTCTGTCCTCTAAATAAAGAAAATAATACAACATTTAATTTTGGTTTAAGAACAATTATTGGTAAGAACTGTAGATTATTGTTTGCATTGTACCTAGTCAGTCACTGTAGCACTTGCATATGTCACTGAGCACGTGCAAGATCAGTGCCATTTTGTATAGTCAGTCAGAGTGAATGCAGGCATGAATGGAGATGCACATGTGAGTGTGTTTGAAGTAATGAGTCAGTCAGGTTAAATATATGTTGCAGTTACAGCTCCTGATGTGCTTATGTACAATAAGCAACTTGAACCCATCATAGTGCTTCATTGTCTCATTTGAATACAAGAGACATGCAACATGGTGTCAGAATGGGATCCAAAGCTGAAGCAACTCGCAAACCATGAGGCACACAGTTAGAAGTGGAGGAATATACAAGACCTAGCTCGCAAATAGGTCAGCAGTTATGCAAAGGTACTTAAACTCATTTAAATGATTTTTCAGTCGCCAAATAAGTGGCAAAGCATTCAAAATGTTCTAAATAATTACCAAGATAAACAAGATTTCTGAAATAGTGACATACTGATAAAAGTATTTAAAATAAATACAAAAGTGTTTGAAATAATTTCTGAAGTGTTAAGATGTATAAAAAGGTTAAAAATGACCGAATTTTTTTTTCACACTGTACTACTTTTTTGCATTAACTAAAGCTTTTCAAAGTATCTGAAGTGTCTGCAGTGTTCACAGTGTTTGGAGTGTTAAAGTGAGGCCTTTTCAGAGAGATTGTTGTGCATTTGAGCATAATTACATAATTACAAGTACCTGGTCTATGCTTGTTAACTGTCGTAACTGTGGAAGCAGTCATGAACCTAAACGAGAAAAGTGCTTAGCTTTTGGTCAGCAATGTCACAAATATAAAACTATAAAAAGTGGAATCATTTCAAACAGCTTTGCAAGTCTAAAGTGAAATTAAAGTAAAGTGAAGTAAAATTTTATTAAAAGAGACCATCTAAAGGAGCAAGTAGATCAGATAGGAAGCTGTGAACAAACTTTCTATGCTGATGATTTCTCTGTGATTGATAAAACAGTTAACACAGTAGATTATCAGTTGGCAGCATAGAGTGAAATATCGTGTACTGTTTGGATTAATTGGAAACCTGTAGAACTTAAAGTAGATGCTGGATCCAAGTGCAATGTTATATCAGCAGAAATGTTTGCTAAAGTAAGAGCTGATACGAAACTTGATTAAGCAAAGTGTGCAAAACTAGTTGCTTATGGTGGTGAAGAGATTCAAACTGATGGTGCAGTAAGTAGTTCTTACAGGGTCTATATTAGAACATCAAGGTTTCACAATTCAAATGTTCTAATATCAACCCCTATTCAGCGAACGCTGAAAATAGCGAAGCTGCAGAACACAGAATTTCTTCCTAGGGAAGGAATTCGGTTGGCCATTCCTGTGGCTTCACTATGTTCAGCACTGTGGTGGAAAGTTACGGGTCGGGATCAGGTAAGTGTGCAATTGTGTGGACGTGAGGGTTAGGGCGTGGGTCAGGTAAGTGTGCGATTGTGTGGACGTGAGGGTTAGGGCGGGGTAGGTGAGTTAGGGTTAGGGCACGGGTGAGGTGATTGTGCAATAGTGACGGACCTTAGGGTTAGGGTTTGGGTTAAGATAAGTGGATAGCTAGTGGCGTGTGTACAGTTTAGTGTAGGGTTAGATGTAGAATTTTAGGTGTATGTGTGTGGATTGCTGTTTGTTTGGTGTGTTTGTGTTGTGTGTATGTGTGTCAGAACAGCAAATTTTTTCCCTTGGAAAAAATTCTCTGTTCTGCATGTTCGATGTTGTCAACGTTCGCTGAATAGGGGTCGATATTAGAACATTCGACGTTTTAAAAAGTTGATGTTCTAATATAGACTCATTCTTACATGCCATTCTCCTGAGAACAGCTATGACTTGCAGTTTTACATAGTCAAAAGACACGTGCAGTCATTGTTAGGCCTCAAAGACAGTTTAAGAATGGGCCTTATTTCATCTAATATGGAGGTCCACCATATAAGTCTGAACAACCACGACAGTTTTATACAGAATATTTTAGTGAATATGCTGATATTTTTACAGGCAAGCTTGGCAAACTTCAAATCACATATTATATGAAGTTAAACCATGAAGTAAGCCCAGATGTCAGACCAGCAAGGAAGGTTCCAGTAGCAATGCAGAGCAAATTAAAAGCAGAACTTGACAAAATGGTGAATTTTGGTGCCCTTACTCCAGTAAAAGAACCGACTTAATGGGTATCCTTTTGTCGTAGCTCATAACAAAGGTTCAGATGATATTCTAATATGTATTGATCTGAGAGACTTAAAGCTCTTAATCATCTTCATCATCTGATGCACACAATAGAAGAAGTAGCCACTCTCATGCCAAATGCCACTGCTTTTTCTGTCTTAGATGCAAAAAGTTAATTTTGGCAAATTTCACTCCATCACAAATCTTCATTGTTAACCACTTTTGGTACACCATTTAGTACATACAGATTTTTGAGGGGTCTATATTAGATGCTCGAAGTTACTGAACTTCGAATACGATATGATTGACACCATATCGTCGAAGTCCAGTAACATCGAACACCTAATAAAAACATAAGAAAAGGTAAAAAAATAGAACTACTTACTTTAAAGAGGGGGGCAAGCCCCCCGGCTACTTAAATATTCCAACTCTGACACCACACTACATTGAAGTAAACAGAAATCTCCCCTTACGGAGATTTCTGTTTACCTCTTTGATGTTCTGCGGTTTCGCTGTTTACGTGTCGACAATGTCAGATTCGACATTGTGAACATTCGAGATTCTGATATAGACCCATTTTTGAGAATACCATTTGGGATAAATTCTGCCAGTGAAGTATTTCAATGTGCAATGGAACAAATGTTTTCAGGTTATCCATGTGCTATCATAGTAGACGGCATTATTGTAGGGGGCAAAGGTGTAGTCGAACATGATAGAAACCTCAAGAAAGTTCTAGACTGTGCACATTAATTAAATATTAAACTGAATCCTTAGAAGTGCAAATTCAAACTGAAAGAAGTTCACCATTTCTGGCTTACAACCAGATCCATCTAAGCAGATAGCAATTCTGAGATGCTAATTCCAAAAAATCCAAAAAGAATAAAGCTAGTGCTTAGCCAAATCCCAGTTCAGCAAAGAAATAAATCATACACCAATCACTCTTCAGTATGTTTATTTTAAAATGTGATGTTTGTGAGAAGCACTTTGTCTGAAGAAGGGCCTAGCCCGAAAGCGCTCACTTTGATACTTTTTGGTTTGTTTTGTGTTTTAATAAACATTTTACAGCATTTGTACAGCAGCAGTTCCCAGTGACGTTTTTGGTTTGCTAATTCCAGAAAATGTCACATCTTTACAATGTTTTCTTGGTAAGATCAACTACTTAGGAAAGTTCATCCCAGACCTGAGTGAGCTATCATCACCGTTACATGAGTTGACATGCAAAAATATAAACTGGTCCTGATTGGAACAACACCAAAAATCATTTCACATTCTAAAACAGAAAATTGCCAGTCCACCCACATTGAGACATTATGATGTTCACAAACCTTTAACTCATTGAGATGCTTCAAAGTATAGTCTTGATGCAGCATGTCTTCAAGAAGGCATACCAGTAGCCTGTGCATTCAGAACTTTAACCCAAACTGAAATGCAGTCTGCACAAATAGAGAAAGTGCTTTTGGCAGTGGTGTTCGCATATTTGAAGTTCATTGATTATATTTATGTAAACTTATTCAAACAGAGACTGATCACCAACCTCTAGTGACAATTCTGAAAAAAATCAGTACATACAGCCCCAGCATACTTGCAACACGATGTTAAAACTGCAAAAGTACAATTTCAGTACTGTCTATACAAAAGGTAAATTTCTATACCCTGCTGATGCTTTGTCAAGCACTCAGACAAACAATAGAATAGCATGACAATGAGAAAGCAGACTTTGAAGTCAGGGAAGTCATAATTTTTTCCTCATCACTTCTTTTTTTTCAAAACAGGTTTATTGTTTTAACATATAAGAGAAATATCATAACAATTTTATACAAGTAATTAAAAATAGGTATTATTATAATATTCAACAAAACAACTAAAGTATTTACAAAGACATCCACTACAATCAGATCAATTAATTAAACTAAAATACCATGCTATTGAAATTAAAATTTTTTAACAAATTTTGTAAATTACCCCATACAATAAAATAAGATGTTTTTCTATTTGTTCTAGTCCTAATTGTGTTTATTTCCATATGGCACACTATATTCATAACATTTTTAAATTCATTGAACGAAGGAGGTGTATCTGAAATCCAATTTCTAGTTATTATTTTCCTAGCCACTGCTAGAATAGACCATAACAAGGGAAGCTTAACCTTTTTAACACTTTGAGGTACAGGTGTGTTGAATAATATAAGAGATTTAGAAATAATGAAATTATCTGTAAAAAGAGCCTGCAAAAATTCATTAATTGACTTCCAGTATTCTTTCAATTTTATACAGTCATAAAACATATGAGCCCAGTCAGCATCCTCATCACTTCTTGATGAACTTAGAAATCATACAGCTTCAGACCCAATTCCCCAGAAGATGAAACATGTTATCAGTCAAGGATGGCCAGCATGACAAACTAGTCTACCACTTGACACTACCAGTTAGACCATTAAGACAAGGAGAGAGTGAGAATGCAAACATCTAGAGGATATGACCAAGTGAGAACTGTCAAAAATATTTGTGAAAAACCGAGATCTTACACCATACAATCTGATGGAATGGATTTCAGAAGGAATCAAAGACACATCTTACCAGTCTCCAAACCAGTGACACAGCAGATTGCCTGTGCCAGAGACTCTATTTCTCAGAGTGACTCTAACACTTGTTTGAATTCCAGAGGACAGTGTACCTTCTTCATGTAATCCTGATGTAATCCCCAAAGTTCCAGTTGTAAAATAATCCCCAGAGACTGTCCTTGTTGCTAAACCTAGTCAAAGTTTTTATGCGACCGGACTGGGTAGAATTTCCAAATCCAATCCAAAATACACAGCGACTTCGACTTGAGTTAATTTGTTGTTAAATGTAGATGTGATATCTAGCTTGTAAAATATCTTGTTCTCCTATTGCATGTCGAACAAATCAAAGATGGAGGACGTAGCTCATTGTGTGTATTGTACCTAGTCAGCCACTGTAGATAGCTAGCACGTGCTTATAAGTTACTGAGCACATGCAAGATCAGTGCCATTTTGTATAGTCAGTCAGAGTGAATGCAGGTATGAATGGAGATGCACGTGTGAGTATGTTTGAAGTAATGAGTCAGTCAGTTACAACTCCTGATGTGTTTATGTACAATAAACAACTTGAACCCATCACAGTGCCTCACTGTCTCATTTGAATACAAGAGACATGTGACAAGAGCTAGTATTCTGCATAATATCCGCTGTGACAGAAATTATGTGAGCAAGTTAAACCTTAAGTAGAAAAACTGTTACAGTAAAATTATAGGCAATTAAGCAAAACTGATGTCACGCTGAGCCACTAAAAACATCCACATAGCCAAAGAAAGCAAGAAATTAGAAGTTATGTACCTACCATAACGTTCCATGTTAGTTGTCTTCTCTCGCCTACTTTCTTGCTGGATGGGTTCGGAGCCGATCCTCGGCTCCGACTCGGCACTTGCTTTAGCTCGAGAACTCCTTTTACCAGCTCGAGGCAACCCTATATCCCATGATGCAAGGCGGAACTACCTCAGATCTCGTTTGGCAGCTAACTAACCTTGCTAAAGACTATCCTAACAGAATTAGGAGCAATGGTTCCTAAAAGAAATCCTCCTAACAACGTACCGGAGGAAACAATCTAATAGGAACTCTCCAAGATCTGTCCAGGCCAGGGGGAAGGAGGGAGGGATGCAAGAAAGAAGGCGAGAGAAGACAACTAACATGGAACGTTATGGTAGGTACATAACTTCTAAATGTTAAGTTGTCAATCTCGCCTTCATTCTTGCTGGATGGGACCGCGTCCCTAGCACCTGTATCCCGGGTGGCTCAATGGAACAGACTCTTGAGAACTGTGGAACCAAAACTGGCCCTATCTCTAGAGGCCAAGTCCAACTTGTAATGAGAGACAAAGGTATGAGGTGTGGCCCAAGTAGCTGCTGCACAAATGGTATCAATGGGTAGTCTATCCTGAAAAGCTGCAGAAGTGGATAGACTCCTGGTTGAGTGTGCTTTTGGCTTAGAAGATAGCTGTTTGCCCTGAGAGAGTACACATAGGAAATAGTGGAAGTCAACCATCTGGATAAGGTCACTTTAGATACTGGAAGACCTATCCTGTTTTCTGCATAGGAGACAAATAATTGGTCCGATTTTCTGAATTGTTTAGTCCTATGCAAATAGTACCTGAGCTGACGATGAACATCCAAAAAATGCAGTTTCTGTTCAGCTCTGTCGGAATAGTTTGGGAAAAAGACTGGTAGGTCTATAGATTGGTTAATGTTGGTTTGAGATACGACTTTGGGAAGAAAGGAAGGGTTAGTTCTTAATGATATCCTGTCCTTATGAAAAACCAAATAAGGGGAACGGATGCAGAGAGCTTGAATCTCGGAAAACCTTCTTGTAGAAGTGACAGCCAGTAAAAATATAGTTTTCCAGGTCAATAACTTCAGAGAACATGAAGCAGACGGTTCGAAGGGAGGTAGTATCAAGGATGCCAACATTAAGTTTAGATCCCATTGCGGAGGAGGATGCTTTATAGGTGGTTTTAGGAGGAAAACTCCTCTCAGAAAGGCCTTGCATAACCTATGAGACATAATGTTATTGTCATGCAGGCCAACATGATACTTAGAAATAGCAGCCAGTTGTACTTTGACTGTAGATGACGAGGATCCTGAATGAAAAACCTTCGCCAGGAAATCTAAAACCGAATGTACAGGAGCAGTAAAGGGGTCAATATTTCTGGAATTCGCCCAAATAGAAAAACGTCGCCACTTGCTAGCATAAACAGTCCTAGTGGACGACTTCAAGGAAGAGACGAGTCCGAAATCATCGGTAGCCTGGCTAGGGTAGGAAGTGGAGCAACCAAGCAGTGAGGTTGAGAGAATGAATGGCCCGGTGCTGCTGACCCGATTGGTGGATCAAGAGATCCGGAACTGGGTCCAGATGCCAGGGCTGCACCAGAAGGTGATGATGCAGAGACGGAAACCACATTTGTCGAGGCCAATATGGGGCAATGAGGATCAACTTGGCTCTCAAAACGGTGGCTTTCTGAATGACTTGTGGAATCAAGGGAAAAGGAGGAAAAGCGTACAGAAGTCCCCGGGGCCAATCCTGGGTTAGAGAGTCTCTCAGAGGTTGGCCTGGAAGGGGAAAGAGAGTGAAGAAATCGGGGCACTTGTTGTTTTGAGGAGTAGCAAAAAGATCGCAACAAGGAGTGCCCCACTTTAGAAAAATCTGATCCACTACAGATTGATTGAGAGACCACTCGTGAGGCATCAGAATGGATCTGCTCAGCCTGTCCGCTAATAGGTTGGACCTGCCGGGGATGTGCGTTGCTATCAGAAACCGCTGAGAAGAGATCGCCCACTGCCAAAGTCTGAGAGCTTCTCGACATAACGGATAGGACCTGGTCCCGCCCTGCTTGTTGATGTACCAGACTACGGAGATGTTGTCCGTCTGTACTGAAATAGTCCCCGTGGGAAGAAAGTCGTTGAGGGCTTGCAACGTTAAAAGCACTGCTCTCATCTCCAGGACATTTATGTGCAGATGGTATTCTATGGGTTGCCACGTCCCGTGGACCATCCTGCCCTGATAATGCCCCCCCACCCGATCAGAGAGGCATCCGTAGTGACTGTGGCAACTGGAGGAGGGGGAATAAAGGGTCGGCCCTGATGAAGAAGAGGGGAAGATATCCACCAGTTCAGATGAGCTCGACACGACTGTGTTACCAAGATTTCGTGCCTCATCGGGAGACTGTGGTACGACCACTGCGTGAATAGCATCCACTGCAGAAGACGCATGTGGAAGCGAGCCAGTGGTAGAAGAACAATGGCCGCAGCCATAAGACCTAGAACCTTCAGTATAAATCTGGCTTTGATCCTGTTGCTTTGCAAAAGAAGCCGAACAAATTTTTGGATGTCCAGAATTCTTTGATCTGTTAGTCTGGCTAACATTTTGACGGTGTTTAATTCTGCGCCTATAAAGGTGATAGATTGGCAAGGCAGCAGAGAAGATTTTTCAAAGTTTACTGAAATTCCCAAACTCCTGCAAAGCTGTAGAGTGTAGTCTCTGGACTGAAGAAGCTGACACTTGGTGGTGGCGGAGAGGAGCCAGTCGTCCAAATAGGGAAACACCTGGAATCCTCGACGTCTCAGATGAGCTGTGACCACTGCCATGCATTTGGTAAACACTCTGGGGGCTGAAGTGAGGCCAAAGGGCAGGGCTCTGAATTGGTAATGACTGGTCCCTAGCCGAAAGCGGAGAAACCTTCTGGAGCATCTGTGAATCTTTATGTGATAGTACGCATCCTGAAGGTCTATAGAGCACATCCAGTTGTCCTTGCCCAGAAAGGGCAGAATGGACTGAAGCGTGACCATCCGGAATCTTGCCTTCTTGACAAATCTGTTCAGATTGCTCAGGTCTAATATTGGTCTCCAATCTCCGTCCTTTTGGGGACCAAAAGAATCTGGAGTAGACGCGGATCCTAGCTGGTCGGATGGCACAGTCTGGACGGCTCATTTTTCTAGGAGCTTTGAAACCTCCTGTTCTGCCAAATCCCTTTGACCGGGTGAGATGTCTGGAAGGGATTGAAGAGGTACGGAAACCTTCAAGGGGATTTTGTAACCCTCGGATATAATCGACTGTACCTACATCTCTTGAGATAGGGATTGCCAGGCTACTGGGTACAGCGAAATCCTTCCCGACTGCCTCCAAGGGTGGACAGTCGGGCAACACCTCAGGAATGCTGAAAGGGCTTCTCAGGAAGAGACTCCCTGTTGCCCTGGTTCTGAGGACCCCCCTGCCTCTAGGGCGGCGTCTATTATTGTTACCCCCTCTGCCTCTGGGGGTAAACTGACCACGTGTGTCCGGTGTAGCTCCTTGGGCTTTACGGAACCACATCTTCCCCCCCCTTCTGACCCTTGGGGTATGGTCTAGAAGGAGTGGAAAACTGGACTCCAACGGCAGAAAGAGTTTTACCGTCCTGCTCACACCTGGTCAAGGTATCCTTCACCTGAGGTCCAAACAAAGCCGAACCATCAAAGGGGGTATTAGTGAAG
Organism: Protopterus annectens; assembly: GCF_019279795.1. NCBI lineage: Eukaryota > Metazoa > Chordata > Ceratodontiformes > Protopteridae > Protopterus > Protopterus annectens. The sequence continues at coordinate 1,112,707,968 of NC_056745.1, read as the reverse complement.
GACGCCTTAAAGGGGTCCAAGAAATTACAAAGCCGCATCCAGGCTTGGCGTCTAAGAGCAACTCCTGTGCCTGCGGCCCTGCTCGCTCCATCGGCCGCATAGGATATGAGCCGCATGGAGGAGTTAGATATGGAATTCAGGATAGCAAGCTGCGAGGCAATCTTTTCCTGAGCCCCAGCAGCAGAAGGATCCTGGACTACTTCTCCCAGTTCCTTGAGAACATCTCGTTGAAGCCTGGTGAAGTGACAAAGATAATTCAGCGAACGCATAGCAAAGGTCGCTGAAGAAAACATCTGCTTTCCATACCTGTCCATGGTCCTAGAGTCCTTATTAGGAGGATGGACAGGTACTGAAGAATCCGCCAATTCCTTCTTAGTGGCAGCCGCCACCACCATAGCATCCACCGGAACACCCTTGGAAAGGAACTGTTTGTCCGAAGGGGCCGTAATGAATTTGAATGGTCTTCTGGGGACAGGTTCCACAGAATCTGAGCGCCCACGCCTTACGAGCCACTACCTGCATGAGTGGGTCGAAAGGCGGAGACACCCAGGAGGTGGAGGGTCGGGATCCAAAAGCCTCCAGGTATACCGACTCATCCTCGGAGGGGTCAATGGAGGCCAATTCCCCCTCTGTTTGAGGAGCTCAAGGATGTCTGAAAAAGAGACATCCTCAGAGGGGGACCGTGGGGAACCCTCCGACTCATCTAAGTTGGTATCAGATGTAGTAGACTCAGGGGAGTCTGTGTGTTTCCTCTTACACGTCCTCTTCCGAGGGGGTTCCCCTGCAGGATCAGGAGAAACCTCGGAAGAGGAGGAAATTCCCAGTGGGGAAACCTGGGGCGATGGATCCCTGGGCCTGTGAGCAAGAGGTTGGCAAGAGGCATCTGCAGGCACTGAAGAGGGAGGAGCTAGAGGGATGGACCGCTGACCAGGCTCAGAGGCCAGGACACTCCTCATCACCTCAAAGGCTCCTCTCCCTGGGAGGCCGGAACACACCCGCCGAAGAAACAGGAATGGCCGGCTCCAAAGAGAGAGAAGGCTCTGAGGCCGATGTCGGCGCCGAGCTTACCAAAGCCGAAGCCCCGAGAGGGAGAGCGGGGTCGGACAAGGGTCCGATGCCACTAGCCCCTCGGAGCCGACAGTGGAAACCCGACGACCGGATCCCTCCAAGGAAGGTCTCAAAGAGGAGATCGGAGCCGAGGACGACGGAGCCGAAGGATGTATCGGCTCCGCATCAAACAGTCGCTGTCCCGAAGCTCCGGCCCGAACTGCGGTGTGGAGTCGGAGGAGGAAGTTCAAGGATCGGGCTATAGCAAGTCTGTTGAGACGGGCTATGGAGCATTTGGGCCAGTGCCTGAGACTTCAACAGCCTGCTTACCACCCTCTAAATCGTGGTCAGACAGCCTGGAAGATCTCAAGATCGGCTCCGATGGCTCCGCTCCGACAAAAGAGGAGACCCCAGAGCCGAGTGGATACTCAGTATAGAAGGGGACCGATCTCTTACGGGTCGAAGCCATCGGAGCCAAGTCCCTTGAACCCCAGTTGGAGCCGAGGATATCTCGCCCGATGTTGATAAAGTGTCGGCTCCAGCCGAGCCGACAAGGCCACAGTAGTCAGGGTATCGGAGCCGGTCGGCGCCGAACCCACTACTTGAACAGCAGATGTATCGGCTCCAGCCGGGGCCGATGTCGGCTCCGACGGAGCCGGAGCCACCGGAGGAGGCTTGGACACTGTAGCCTGAGCCTTCGGTGGTTTAGAAGGTTTTCCTGACCCTAATTTAGGAGGAGAACCTTCTGGCTTAAGTAAGCCTCGGAGGATGAGTTTATTCCTCCTTTCCTGCAGGACTCTCTGGCTAAAAGCATGACATAAAGCACAGGAGTCCTGCAGGTGCAAAGGCCCCAGGCAATAAACACAAGAAGTGTGACCGTCTGTCAGAGACATTTTCTGACAGCACTGATCACACTTCTTGAAGCCTGAGACCTTGCCTTCCTTTGACATCCTAGGGATGGAAACACAAACAATCCCAACAAACACACAAATTAATCCCTTACACAAACACACAGGAAGGGAATAACCAATGGGGAAGTAGGCCTGACTAAAAACTTTAGACTAAAGATTATAAAAAAGTTTGAAAACAAGGGAATAGGGTGGGCTGTAACTAACTACAGACTAAACTGACACTAAAAGGGAAAAATAAACCCCTAACTACTCTTTTTCTTATTTTACAAAGAAAAACTTACCTCAGCTGGCAAAGGAGACCTCTTTTGCTAAGCGGCAAACGAGATCTGAGGTAGTTCCGCCTTGCATCATGGGATATAGGGTTGCCTCGAGCTGGTAAAAGGAGTTCTCGAGCTAAAGCAAGTGCCGAGTCGGAGCCGAGGATCAGCTCCGAACCCATCCAGCAAGAATGAAGGCGAGATTGACAACTTAACATCTATTCTTACTTAAATCAACTCCCAGAACTCAAATCTAAAATTAGTGAAAAGAAATGAGAGCAACCAGACAATTAGAAAATAGCATTACTGGCAAAATAGACCCGTCCCTAAAAAATAAACTAAGTAAGAAAAAATTATATAAAATTAAATTAAATATGAAACTAATGCAGCCCTCACTACCTTGCTGAGTCATATAGCTACAGTGGGGTAAAGGGCATGGCTGCCCTGGGTGCAGTGTGTTATAGTCCATGATCTACACATGCCAATTGTGCGGTAGTACAATAAATGCTGGCATTCAAAAATGAATGCCAGTACTGTATTGGTGATCACAGTTGAAATGCTGAAGTGCTTCGTGTGTGGTATATTTTAAGTGTAGTAGATTGATACAGGTCATTTTTTTTCTCCTCAACTTAACATAAAAGTGCTCCAAATCAGGGCACTGCAAAGGGAACCACATTACCTTACCTATGGTTCTGATGCTAAATATAAACACAGACATACACACACACACACACACACACACACACACACACACACACACACACACACACACACACACAAACTGTCCGACACCTTATTTCCCAAGGACACGGGTATAATGCCAGAATTTCTAGTGACCTTACTGTGAGAAGTAGCATCTGCAAAAAATACTGGTGAATAGATGGGATGCAGAAGGAGACACATCATCACCAGAAAAACAACTTGTCATTATCTCAAGACAGAGGGATGCTAACCCTGGAATCCAGTGTCCAGTTTGGGAAACATATTACTAATGGGAGATCAGACAGAGATGATTCAAAGGATTTAGTGCTTGTAGGCTTAATATATGCAGTCTTTAAGCAAAGTCAGGGATAACTTCTGCTATTAAAATCTGGGTTTCAGTGAGCAAAATCACATCTTTTTTGTTTTATTGTAGTCAGTATTCGGTGCAGACATAATAAATGAACACTGGATGATTATCAGGAGAGTTATTTTAATGCAGTTCATGCAAATTCCAAAGGCCTGAAACTTTACTCAAACTCAGTTTCAAAAGACAGCATTTAGAAATTGGTTATTACTTTTAGGACATTTTTTTAACTCTGTGGTTTTTGTGCCTGACTCTGTAGTATTATTTATATTCTTTTAGAGGTGGTGCTTCCTTTTGACTGTTTTCAGGTGTAGGAAGGGCAGGGTAGACAAGACATCTGATCTGATCACCAGCTTGTATGGGTCAGTGACTTAAAAACTGACTGTTTATCTGCTGTCATTAAGCAATCACTTATAGACAACTTATAAACTTTCAAAGGATTCTTTTTTAACTCATTCACTCTAATGTAGCTCAGGATGTTTGCACTGTAACTTCCAATTAACGGAGCCTAAACCTTTTGACAGAATCAAATTATGTCCTCACATTTCAAATAAATGTTCATATCTCTGGAACCATAGGGATTATGAAAAGAGTATAAATGGCAAACTGTTCAGCGCAAACTACTTTTATAGTGGTAGTAATCTTTAGGCCCTAGGTCTTAAACTGAATTTTATAAGTCACAGTATACACAGTAACTATTACATGTGTAATATTTTATAAACAACTTACAATATCTCAGCAACCACTCAAGTTACACTCATACTCTCAGCAGTGTTTTATTAATCTAGCTGAGAGCTTTCATTTGAGGCTAAGGAGTTCTATCTATGTTACCTGTTTTTTGAGATATTTAGAAAAATGTAAAAATTATCTCTATATAAATTAATATGATAAAAACAACAGTTAGTATCTATATACTTACACTAGACAGAGATAAAATATTAATGCAGTTGAGTTTGCTATTGTGTAAGCTTTAAGATGAAATGTTTTAAAATCTTGTACATAACATGGTTTTGGAATTATTGATGCAAATATGAACAAGCAATATTTGACACCTACAGGCGTCAGTAGGAGTTAATTGCAGATGCACCTGGAAGCGTCACTCGGATGTAATGAGTCAAGGTAGCTGTGGGGGTCTGTACGGTAGTGTGCACAAGTGATCATGACTGAGATTACTAAATGGCAGCTTGTAAAATGTCAAACTTCTTTATTTCATATGTAAAAATGAGTAGTTAGGTTGCCCTTTTTATAAACTTTCTGTGGCTAATGACAACAAATAAGATTACAAATTATTTTTACAACCCTTCTCTGCTTAATGACAGAAAATAAAATTTATAAAAAAGCGTGTTTATTGATGCAGCAGCCTAATAGCGTGTTGCTGCAGTAAGCTGTGATTAATCAATTACAATTCTCATAACTTATCAACACCACAGAGGAACCAAAACTGGAGTGATGTTCTTCATCTCACATTGCTGCAGTCCTTACACTTGGGTAGTCCGCTGTCCTCGGTCGGCCCGAATATCAAAGTATAAGGCTGACGTCGGTCAAGGCGCATTTGACTGACATCAGGACGGCAGGGTACAAATGCGCATGCCCGACGTCATATCCTCAGTCTTTTTTGCCGCATGGTCCGATGCAGAAGCAGCATTGCAAGTGCGGTTGGCGTTCTGAAATTTTTCGATTTGGAGTTTCAGACCGAGTCAAAGTTGGCTAAGTACCCGTTGGGGAATATTTTAGTTTTTCTTGCCTCAGTGGTTTACCGGATGTCAGAAAAAGTGAATAATTGTATTTCTTGTGGGAAACAGATACCTATCTATCATACTTTGTGTATTCCTTGTTTAGGGCCTGAGCACGACGTTGTTGGGTGTCGCTCTTGTGCTAGATTCAATAAGCGCACTATAAAGAGAAGGTTAGATTGTGCCAGGTTAGTCTTCGGAAGAGGTGCAATTATAAAATGCCGCCGGATGCTCCGGCCCGCTTCTTCAAGAAGCGCAAGGACAAAGCAGTTAAGCCTAGGCTAGAAGAACCGTCCGCGGACGCCGGTTCTTTAGAGGTGTCGGTGGAGCCGGTGGTTCCACCGGAGGTTTCTTTGGGATCCCAGGGAGACTTTGTTATTGCAGGATGTGGCCTCTCAGGAGGCAGGTCAGGCTGAAGGGGCTTCTCAGGTTACTATACTCCCTCCCTTCCTAGGGTGGTTAGGCCCTCTCCTTCTGTTTCCAAGGCTTCTCCCAGAGGCAGGCCAGGTTTAGCTTCAGTTGGTGTCACCCCTAGTTCTTCAGGGACTGTGCCCAAGAAGCATATGCTTAAAATGGCAGAAGATTTGATTACTTTGATTAGGGGTTCTTTGCCCCCTCCTGATAAGAGACCTAGGGTGGAGCCTGAGCTAGGAGTTTTGAGCAGGCTTCGGATGTTTCAGAGTCTTCGGCTGAAGACTTGCAGGAGTATTCTCCTTATTCTGATTCTGATGTGGATGATTCTACTCCTTCTGCTTCTCCTCCTGAGGATTTTTCTTTTCCGAAACTCTTCATTCCTTGAGGGAGCATTTCATGTGGGAAGGTCAGGACTTCTCTGATTCCAGGAAAACTCTTAGAAATTTTTGTTTTTACCCCAGCATAGGCCTTTGGCTATACCTCCTGTTTTGGATGTGGTGGAGGATGTTTTTACAGAGGCTTCTCTTAATCCTGATTCTTTGCCTCCTGCTCCTGTTAAACCGGATAGGTATTACAGGGTGCCTGAAGCTCATAAGTATCTTTTTAAGAGTCCTAGGGCAGACCCAGAAACTGTTAGTCAGGGGCCTAAAGGTGTTAAGGCTTCTGTTGTCAAGAATCCGGTTCCTACAGATAAAGAGGCCAGGGCTTTGGATAGATGGGGAAAGAAAGTTTATACTTCTTCCACTCTAGCTATGAGGGCTTTGAATTGCCAGTTTCACATGTTGAAATACCAAAACTATCTCCTTTCACAATTGAAGTCTAAGGTTGATGCTCTGGCGGAAGGTATTGATTGTAAAGAGTTACAAGATTTAGTTCATGTTTCTGAACAGGTGGGTAAGCATTCTTTACAATGTGGTTTTGATGCTGTACAGGCCTCGTCTAGGGTGGCTGCCACTGGGTCAGTTCTTCGCAGGCACGCCTGGCTGAGGGATCAGAATTTATCTGACCATGTTAAAACAAGGATTTTAGATGCTCCTTTACAATCTGATGTGTTGTTTGGTTCTCCTGTTGAGGCAGTTTTAAAGAAAATGGAGGACAAGGCTAAGTCTATGCAGACTGTTAAAGATTTTTTGCAGGTTCAGCCTCCAAAGTTTAGTAGAAATTGGCCTACTAAGGGGTGGACGTATCCTTCTTATGATTCCCAGTCTAGGGGTAGATCTAGACGTGGTAGGGGCAGAGCTCAGGGCTCTTTCAGGCCTAGGACAGGAGTTCTCCTGCACAGTCTTGGTGAGGGCAGGGGTCAGTCCTTTCGTAAACAGACCCAATGACCTACCTTTTCAGCTGCCAGAGCCTTCTCGTCTGGCAGCACCTTTGGGAGGAAGGTTGGCGCTTTTCAAAGAAAATTGGAGTTTAATTACCCAAGACAGATGGGTGTTGGATATCATACACCACGGTTACAGGTTTTATTTCCATACCTTGCCTCCTTTCAAAGGCATGCCAGACGTTCTTCCTCAACAAAGAATAGAGGCTCACAAGCAAATTTCTCTGTTACTCCAAATAGGGACCGGTCCCTATGCCAGAAGTGGGCCTAGGATTTTATTCTCGCCTGTTCCTAGTACCAAAGAAAGGGAACACGTGGAGACCAATTTTGGACTTATCTATCCTCAACACTTATCTGGACATTCCCAAGTTCAAAATGTTGACGTTACAGCAGCTTTTACCTCTGCTGGGCAAAGATCATTGGATGGTAACTTTGGATCTCAAGGAGGCTTATCTTCATGTTCCTATCAGACTGAGTTGCAGGAAGTATCTGCGTTTTCGAGCTGGGACTTCTCATTATCAGTTCTCTGCATTGCCCTTTGGCTTATCTACTGCGCCCAGAGTGTTCACGAAAGTTCTGGCTCCAGTGTTAGCTTTCCTCAGGTTAAAAGGAATACAGATCTATCCTTATTTGGACGATTGCCTGATTCTGGCTCAAGGAAGGGACGAGCTTCTTCATCATTCGGATTATGTGATAGCAGTGCTAAGATGCCTGGGGTATTCTGTGAACGAAATAAAGTCCAGTCTAGTACCCTCTCAGGACATGTGCTTTCTGGGTGTGAGACTGAATACAGCATCCCAGATGGCCTTTTTGACCCCGGACAAACAAAAGAATCTTTCCCTTTACTTTCATCAGTTGTCTCATCAGTCCAGGCTGACTGCAAGGACAGTCCTTCAAGCCTTGGGGTTCATGGCATCTTGTATTCTGGTGCTTCCCAATGCCAAACTGCATATGAGGAAGCTACAATGGTATCTCAAAAATGTATGGACACAGCACTGCCAGGATTTGGACACTGTCATTCAAATAATACCTTGCATTCAAAAGGATTTGTTGTGGTGGGCTCAGGAATGTCACCTAAACAAGGGACTCTCTGTGACCCGCCAGAGGCGAGTCAGATTCTAACGACAGATGCCTCAGACAAAGCTTGGGAGCTCATCTGAATGGAAAGTGGATACAAGACAAGTGGCCTGCCAGACTACAACATCTACATATCAACTTGAAAGAGATGTTAGCAGTCCAGTTTGCATTAATAGCTTTCGAGGATTTACTTCTTCCAGGGCAGGTGTTGATTCTAACAGACAACACAACTGTCATGTGGTACATCAACAAGCAAGGCGGAACACATTCTTATCCTCTATGCAGGCAAGCAATGATTTTGTGGGAGACTGCTCTCAGTTTACAGCTAAATCTTCAGGCAAGGTTTCTGCCGGGAGCACAGAACTCCTTAGCAGATGTGTTGAGCAGACAAATTATGGATCCCAACGATTGGAAATTGGATCCTCATGTATTTCAAAATTGACAGTGTCATGTGGAACTCCAGACATAGATCTGTTCGCTTCTCCACTAAACCACCAGCTGCCAAAGTTTTGCACAAAAAGGTTTCATCCCACAGCTTGGAAAGTGGATGCTCTTTCTTTCAATTGGAGCAATCTTCATGTGTATGCCTTTCCGCCTCTGCCTCTCCTCCCAAAGGTACTACTAAAGGCCAGACAAGACAAGCCAAGGATGATTTTGATAGCTCCAGATTGGCCTCGACAGCATTGGTACCCATTACTGAGAAGCCTGGTACGGAAGCCTCCATGGCCTTTGCCTTGATTCCACACCTGTTGTCTCAGGAGGACAGTCATTTGCTCAATGTCAAGCTTCACTCTCTGCACCTAACAGCCTGGCATATTCTGTTTTGAACCATAGTGGGCCTCCTCTTCCACAGCAAGTTTTGAATGTTATTTTGGAAGCTAGAAGGCCTAGTACAAGGAAAGTGTACGCAGATAAATGGAAGAGATTTTATTTTGGAGTGCAGCAAAGGATTTTGATGTTTCTGAGCCTAATTTAAGTGTGGCTCTTCAATATCTTACTGAGTTACTGGACAAAGGTTTGTCCTTCTCTTCTATTAAGGTTCATGCTGCAGCAATTTTGGCTCACTATGATTGTGACCCACCATTGTTTTCTCATCCTTTGTTCAAGCAATTTCTTAGAGGGGCAAAGAATATAAGACCCCCATGAAGAGCTCCTACTCCTGCTTGGGATCTCAATTTTGTGTTGGAGAAACTCACTCTACAACCTTTTGAGCCTGCAGCTACTACTGAATTAAAGTTTTATCATGGAAGACTGCTTTTTTGTTGGCTATTACCTCTGCAAGAAGGGTTTCTGAGTTGCAGGCCCTTATGGCGGTTGAGCCTTTCTTAATTTTCCATAAGGATAGGGTATCTTTACGTACTAATCCTTCCTTTATGCCTAAAGTAGTTTCTAGTGTGGCTTTAAACCAAACTATTCATTTGCCTACTTTTTATGCAAATCTCCAAAATAAAGGGGAAAAGATTTTGTACACTTTAGATGTACACAGGCAGTTGCGATATTATTTGGACAGAACTAAAGGGTTCAGGCAGTCTCAGCAGTTATTTGTTTCGTTTGCTTTGAGTTCTCAGGGCAAGCCTGTGTCAAAACAAACTATTTCTAAGTGGACTGGGTTTTGCATTGCTTTCTGTTATTCCCATCATGGCAAGGAGATTCCAGCTGGGATTAGGCCTCATTCCACTAGGGCTACTGCCACTGACAGCTTTTTGAGGGGTGGCAACTAAGGATATTTTGGAGGCAGCTACTTGGAGTTCAGTGCATACTTTCTCTAGGCATTATCACCTACCACTTTACTCTAAATCCAGGGCTGGTTTTGCCACTGCTGTTTTGCAGGGCATTTTGGCAGCTCCTGCTTCCTTATAGTTTGGCCATCCTCCCTTACCTCTGCTTTGGGATTCTACCCAAGTGTAAGGACTGCAGCAATGTGAGATGAAGAACATAGTACAGTTTTGTACCTACCATAAATGTAGATGTTCAAGATCCACATTGCTGCAGTCCAATTTACCTCCCTCCTTCCCTCTGTAGTTAGAGGCGGTTGTGTGGGTTGGGTTGTCAATAGGGCGTATATTGTATATATTGTACATATTTTTAGTGCTAGGATGGTTGGTTGTTTGTTTGCTGTCTTTTGGTTTTGACCTTTATTTTTAGGGTCTTCTGACATCTGGGGCAAGAAAAGACTGAGGATATGACGTCGGTCATGCGCATTTGTACCCTGACGTCCTGATGTCAGTCAAATGCGCCTTGACCGACGTCAGCCTTATACTTTGATATTCGGGCCGACCGAGGACAGCGGACTACCCAAGTGTAAGGACTGCAGCAATGTGGATCTTCGAACATCTACATTTATGGTAGGTACAAAACTGTACTTTGCCAGATGCACCAAGCTCCCTTGTTACATCTCTGCTCAAGGAAGAGGAGAATCATTTTACTTGAAGATAAGTTTTCAAGGCAGATTATACAGTAAATTCTCAGTTACCTGGCACTCATGTGGATGGGTAGATGTTGGATAACTGTAGAAACGAACCTGTATTAAGTCCTGACGGCTCACCCACCCAGTCGCATCCAGCGGCACACAGGTAACCCCCCTCCCGCAAGACCCATAAACCCGCTCTACGACAACAAACAACTGTAACGTACTCCACAAGCAGAACCCTCTATTAAAGACAGCAAACTCTATTAAAGTTAAATCAACAGGGTAACCCCCCTCCCGCAAGACCCATAAACCCGCTCTACGACAACAAACAACTGCAACGTACTCCACAAGCAGAACCCTCTATTAAAGACAGCAAACTCTATTAAAGTTAAATCAACAGGGTAAACGCAAATTTTTTTCTACCTGTTAAAATTAAAAAGGACAAGCGTACTAGCTGCAAAAGTGCCTAAAAATCAAGCATACTAGACGCAAAAGTGTATAAAATTCAAGAGCACCAATCTAAAGGTGCCTACTTATCTGGATCCTACCTTAACATAAAAAAAGCAGTATTTGAACTCCACTGTACGGAGTTTAACTCAGTTTCTGCTGTGTCCTCTATGACCCTGGGATTCTCCTAGTGGTCTGGTGGTGTATGTTGACGTCAGAAAGTTAATAAATAATACTGCTGGCTCCACGCTATCCTTAAACGAACCTGTATTAAGTCCTGATGGCTCACCCACCCAGTCGCATCCAGCGGCACACAGGTAACACTCATTCTGACTCTAATCAACCTAAACTGTGTTATATGAGAATGTTTCTAGAGGGCTCGTGAACAAGATTATAGTGTGATTCCTGCTCTGTTGTATTATTTTTCTCTACTCTGTGGCGGGTCTGCTCGTTAACGTAAACTGTGTACTATATTACGGGGAAGTTTGCACGTGTTACTGAACTGTATCTGGCATCCGTTTTCAACAGAAAACATTCTGTCTTGATTTATAGTGGATTACTCTGCATTTGTAGTGAAAAGAACTGCTCTGTAGTGTGTTGCTTGCCATCGCCAACTGTAAATTGATTTATAGTGGATTACTCCGCATTTGTAGTGAAAAGAACTGCTCTGTAGTGTGTTGCTTGCCATCGCGAACTGTAAATTGATTTATAGTGGATTACTCTGCATTTGTAGTGAAAAGAACTGCTCTGTAGTGTGTTGCTTGCCATTGCGAACTGTAAATATACTGACCTAGCAGTTACATGTGTTGCTGACGCACATCTGGCGTCCTTTAGAACTATATCATTTAGCGACTAGGCCTGAAGTTGTATGAAACTATTGATTACCCTGAATGTATGTTTCATGAATACTTGCTGTGTATTTGAAATCAGAGCAAAGTTGGTTTACTCCTCCTGTCTCTCTCCCTTGTGTTGCAGGTAACCCCCCTCCCGCAAGACCCATAAACCCGCTCTACGACAACAAACAACTGCAACGTACTCCACAAGCAGAACCCTCTATTAAAGACAGCAAACTCTATTAAAGTTAAATCAACAGGGTAAACGCAAATTTTTTCTACCTGTTAAAATTAAAAAGGACAAGCGTACTAGCTGCAAAAGTGCCTAAAAATCAAGCGTACTAGACGCAAAAAGTGTATAAAATTCAAGAGCACCAATCTAAAGGTGCCTACTTATCTGGATCCTACCTTAACATAAAAAAAGCAGTATTTGAACTCCGCTGTACGGAGTTTAACTCAGTTTCTGCTGTGTCCTCTATGACCCTGGGATTCTCCTAGTGGTGTATGCCCGCTCGCTCCCCTCCCTGCCCCCTTATCCCACCCGCCCCCAGTACCCCTACTCTTATAGGAACAAAAAGTCCCTCCCACTCTCCCTCTTAGCAAATACAAAGCTCCCCTGTCACTCCTCACGACTCCTCCCACCTCTCGCCCCATACCCATTAATAAAATCTAATCTAAGTCCTATCCCTCTCCCACTACCCTTCCTCAATCCCCAACATGGCCAAATATGCTCAATACAACTCCCCTAATAACCTTACTTCTCACCACTACTTATTTCCTATCAGCATTTGAAAACCAAACTCTCTTAGGTATCCCTTTCCCTAAGCGTTACACTAACTCCCAATGTAATGACCAAGCCTTCTCTATACTACCTTCACTATACCAGGACAAATTTGAATCCCCCAAATTAGTCAACACTACACTCCATTACCCCAAATCTCCACATAACAAAGCTAACCTCAAAATTCTATTTAAACTACAGAGATTACTAGTCTACCTAAAAAATCGTATGAACATTGGCGGCGATATTCATCCCAACCCTGGTCCCACCACTACGCCTGACTCTCACTCTAATAATTTTACCCGAAATTCTTCTGACTCTCTACTAATATTACATCTGAACCTAAGAAGCATTAATAACAAAGTTCATAACCTACACGCCATTATAGCAACTCATTCCCCTGAAATTATGTGTCTAACCGAAACATGGCTAAAGCCATCTACTAAGAATGAAGAGATCCTACCACCTGGGTATAATATTTTTAGGGCTGATCGTACAAAAAAAAAAGGAGGAGGTATAGCTGTTATGTATAAAAACACCCTGAATATCCTTAAGAACCCAATTCAACCTCCTACAATCTCTAACCTAGAGTTAATGTGTACCAAACGGTACTATTGCTTAAATTACTGGTTCCGACCGGTATAGGTGGATTCTTCTGTTTATTGCTGTTTAAGAAGGTACCGAACGGTACTACTGCCTAAATTACTGGTTCTGTATATTGTTGTTTTGAAGGTACCGAATGGTATTATTGTCCCATTTTTATGTTCTGAGCTGCTTAGTAGTTTGTTTCGAACGCAGGCATACAGCTCTGTAGGCTACTCATGTAAAGTGGCTGGTGCCCATTTTGGGATGATGTAAACGGCTATTTTCTTATAGTTTTTCTCAACACAGCCTGCCTATCCCGCTATGTGTCCCACTGAATGTGGGTAATGATACACTGCTTACCCTAATTCGATTACACTGTTTGCGCACTAAAGGAACACTAGCAAACCTTCAGGTTTGTTGTTCAGATCGCTTCTGTCTCTCTGTAGTTGTTATTACTTGTTGAGCGACAATTGCCCTGTTAGTTCTTGGCGCTCAACCTTAATAGTTTAATCTCATTTCTGAACCCCTCCATGGCCGCTACTTCCTAGCAGAGTAATCCATTATTTTGTCGGCTTTACCTGCGTAATTACATGCTCAGCATGAATGGGTTCAGCATTTAACCAGCGCTGGTGCACAACGCCAACTCCACGTGTTTGTGTTACCCCTATTACTACAAATGCCTACCTGGTCGCTGATGTAATTCGCTCTAGGCCTATCATATTATCTTTTTCCGTAGGAATAAATATTATAATACTGCTTGAACATAGTTTAATGTGTTTGGAGCTTTAATTTGTTTTTTTATGTCCCCTGAAGTGTTTTTTTGATGATCTCCTGGCGACACTGCTGTCCTTATATGGTTGCACATAGCTTTTAAATGTAAAACTGCTTAGTTTTTGTGTGAATTGCTTGAATATCTCCTGGCGACACTGCTTTTTGTTTTACAAGACTGTATGTAACTATTACTGTTTTAATTGTTATAGCAAGTTGTTACTCGCCTGTATAGCAGGCCTGCTGCATTTAGTTGTGTTATATCAGAATCTACACCACTACTCAAAACCCCTCTTCGCCCATATCTTCCTCAAATCCTCTCTCTCCCCACTCTTCTCCATTCACATTTAAACCTATACCCACCTCCACCATAAAAAAACTTCTTCAGAAACTGAAGCCATGCACGAACGCTCCGGACAATATCCCCTCTTACTTCCTAAGTATAGCCGCTGAAGCAATTGCCTATCCCATTAGCATTCTAATTAATCGCTCCATTCATGAATGCACAGTGCCCCAATTGTGGAAGCAAGCTTTCATCATCCCTCTCCATAAAGGAGGTAACAATTGTAACATAAACAACTTCCGCCCTATCGCTATCTTGTCCCCATATCTAAAATTCTAGAAAAGTGCATCCAGCTTCAACTCCTTCCACATCTGTTAGAAAATAACCTTTTAACCCCTACACAACATGGATTCAGGCCACATCATAGTACCATGACAGCCCTTCTGTCCTTTCTTGAGACTGTAAACAGAGCTCGAGATCACAACCACATTGTCTCTACCCTACTACTTGACCTCTCCAAAGCCTTCGACACTATCTCACATAGCCTACTCTTATCCAAACTGTCACAACTTAACCTCTCTCCTCCTCCATAGATTGGTTTTCCAGCTATTTATCTAACAGACACCAAGCTGTAATTTGGAAGAAGGCCACTTCCTCGTCCTTAGTACCCCCACTGGAGTTCCCCAAGGATCTATTCTTGGTCCCTCCTCTTTAATATATTCATCAATGACTTCCACAAATCTATTTCATTTGCTAATATCATCCAATATGCAGATGATTCTACCATTATCTGCTCTGCCACCTCTTCCTCTTCACTCCAAAACTCACACAAGAAGCCTTCTCAATTACTGAAGATTGGATGAAAACAAATCACTTAGCACTCAATGCCTCCAAAACAAAACTAATGGTATTTACCCTTCCAAATCTACTTCCTTCAACATAAACTCTTTCTCTATTACCAGCCAAGACAACTCACCCTTGGAACTGGTACTTGAAGCCAAGCTACTAGGTGTTCTAATCGACAATCGCTTAATTTCAACTCTCATCTACAACTTAATATTAAAAACACACCAAAACTAGGTATGCTTTACCAGAATCAGTATCTTACTAGCTCCTCCAAAATCACTCTCGCTTCCTCCTTTCTTATCCCTCTCTCTATGGGGCTCCATTATTGTCTAACATTCAGATCTCACTAAAAACAACTCTCCTCCTGCTACAACAAAATTGCCAAATTCAAATAGCCATAGATCCTCCACCCACCACTGTCTCTCTCTCAGAAACTAAATTGGCTCGAACTATCTAATCATCTCATCTATATACAGCGGACCTTAGCTCATAAGCTCATTCTCAATCCTCTTTTGTCCCTCCCTATCTTCTGCCTTTAAAATGCACCTACCAAACAGAGTCTTAAGGTCCAACAATCAAAACCTACTGGAAATTCATAAACCATCTTATCCCCAGGTAAACACTTACTATCCTGTAACCTTTCCGTCTTTGGAACTCACTCCCACCATCCATTCAGTACCACCTCTAACCAATACATGTTCAAAAAACAGCTCCACTCACATCTAACTTCCCAATGGGATTGCTCTTGCTCCCACCCCTCATAAACACATCACATCATTCACCAATATGCTTACAGGACCAGACTTCTATCTATCAAATATTGTGTTCCCTCTGTTACTACCCTTTAAGGTACTTTTATGTTCCTTCTGCAAAACTCCTTGCTATGTATCTCACATTATTTCCAAGCTCATTTACTTCACCTTAATCCTCTTTGTTTTGTATTGTTCAGAATGTTTATGAATTGTGAATTGAAATGTTTTTTTTTCGACCACTTCTCTATAAATATTAGCAATCTTGTCTGAACCTAATTCTGTTTGTGCCGGAGCTTTTCTCCCTATGACTATTATCTACCATTTTGTATAATTATTTAGCAATCCTTGTATGTACCCAATTATCTGTACTGGAGCTTTTCTCCCCAGGACTCCATTGAAAACGGGTTCTTTTTGGCCCAATGGACTATCCTGGTAAATCAACTGCAAATAAATAAATAAATAAATTATAGCCCTACAGATCTGCTTAAACGCTAAAAAACGC
Organism: Protopterus annectens; assembly: GCF_019279795.1. Lineage (NCBI taxonomy): Eukaryota > Metazoa > Chordata > Ceratodontiformes > Protopteridae > Protopterus > Protopterus annectens. The sequence continues at coordinate 1,112,691,935 of NC_056745.1, read as the reverse complement.
ATCAACCTTGTCGTAACTTATATCCCACCAGGAAACAACATAGAAAACCTGGAGCAAACCTTGAGCTGGCTATCCACCAGCTACCCACAAGAAACCATGGTACTTGGAGACGTCAATATAGATTGGTCTCTCTGTTCCACCCACTCATCTCCAAAACCTATCAATCTACATGGTTTTTCCCAAAACATCCTATCCCCAACTAGATTAGGCAACTCTCCTCAAAAAGAAAGCATCATTGACTGGATCCTTACTAATAAGGACTCAAATAACTATACCACAGGTACCCTTCCCAGTGACCTCAGTGACCACCTAATTACTTATATCAATAAACATAAATGCCCAACTTCCAACCCCCCCCTTTATAGACTAATCAGAAACAAAAAGAAATTTGTCCCACAACTATTTCTTGCAGACCTGAAATCTTGCAACTGGTCCTTACTAAAAACCCTTCCAATTAATGAGAGTGTCTCACACTTCAATGACACATTTCTCAAGATACTTGATGCACATGCCCCACAGAGACAAATTAGATCCAAACCTCGTATAGCACC